>NW_024470648.1:140000-260000 GCF_017639515.1 Carcharodon carcharias | reverse complement strand
AGGAGGGGAGGGGAAGGATGAGGGGAGGAGGATGGGAGGATGAGGGGAGGAGGAGGGGAGGATGAGGGGAGGGGAAGGATGAGGGGGGAGGATGAGGGGAGGATGCGGGGAAGGGGAGGGGAGGATGAGGGGAGGGGGAGGGGAGGATGAGGGGAGGGGGAGGGGAGGATGCGGGGAGAGGAGGATGAGGGGAGGGGGAGGGGAGGATGAGGGGAGGGGGAGGGGAGGATGGGGGGGAGGGGAGGATGAGGGGAGGGGAGGATGAGGGGAGGGGAGGATGAGGGGAGGATGAGGGGAGGATGAGGGGAGGGGAAGGATGAGGGGGGAGGATGAGGGGAGGATGCGGGGAAGGGGAGGGGAGGATGAGAGGAGGGGGAGGGGAGGATGAGGGGAGGGGGAGGGGAGGATGCGGGGAGAGGAGGATGAGGGGCGGGGAGAGGAGGATGAGGGGAGGGGGAGGGGAGGATGGGGGGGAGGGGAGGATGAGGGGAGGGGAGGATGAGGGGAGGGGAGGATGAGGGGAGGATGAGGGGAGGGGAGGGGGAGGAAGAGGGGAGGGGAGGGGGAGGATGAGGGGAGGGGAGGGGGAGGATGAGGGGAGGGGAGGATGAGGGGAGGGGAGGGGAGGATGAGGGGAGGGGAGGATGAGGGGAGGGGGAGGATGAGGGGAGGGGAGGATGAGGGGAGGATAAGGGGAGGGGGAGGGGAGGATGAGGTGGAGGATGAGGTGGAGGGGTAGGATGAGGGGAGGGGAGGGGGAGGAGGAAGATAAGGGGAGGGGGAGGGGAGGATGAGGGGAGGATGAGGTGGAGGGGTAGGATGAGGGGAGGGGAGGGGGAGGAGGAGGATAAGGGGGAGGCTGAGGGGAGGGGAGGATGAGGGAGGGGGAGGATGAGGGGAGGGGGAGGGGAGGATGAGGGGAGGGGAGGATGAGGGAGGGGGAGGATGAGGAGAGACAGGGTCAGTCGAGTGGTTAGGGTCTGGAACGCACTGTCGGAGAGTGTGGGGGAGACAGGGTCAGTCGAGTGGTTAGGGTCTGGAACGCACTGTCGGAGAGTGTGGGGGAGACAGGGTCAGTCGAGTGGTTAGGGTCTGGAACGCACTGTCGGAGAGTGTGGGGGAGACAGGGTCAGTCGAGTGGTTAGGGTCTGGAACGCACTGTCGGAGAGTGTGGGGGAGACAGGGTCAGTCGAGTGGTTAGGGTCTGGAACGCACTGTCGGAGAGTGTGGGGGAGACAGGGTCACTCGAGTGGTTAGGGTCTGGAACGCACTGTCGGAGAGTGTGGGGGAGACAGGATGAGTTTAATGATTAGAGTCTAGAATACATGATATGAGATTATGATGGAGACCGGGTCCATCCAGTGGTTACGCCGTGGATTGCACTACCTGAAAGTGTGGCGGAGACAGGGTCAGTCGAGTGGTTAGGATCTGGAACGCCCTGTCTGAGAGTGTGCTAGCGATTAGAGATTAGGGAATGCCATTAGAGTGTTTAGGATGTGCCAGGGACAGGGTCTCTCTCTCTCGCTCTCTGATTAATGTCACAGGATCTCTGTTCTGTTTTGTCCCAGGGACAGGGTCTCTCTCTCTCTATCTCTCTCTCTATCTCTCTCTCTCTCTCTCCCTCTCCCTTTCTCTCTATTCTGTTTAAAGAGAGAGGATATCTGAGACATTTTGTCCCAGGGACTGTGTCTCTCTCTCGCTCTCCCTCTATCCCTCTTCTGATTCAAGGGACGGGATCTCTGTTCTGTTTTGTCCCAGGGACAGGGTCTCTCCATCTCTCCCGCTCTGATTAAAGGGACAGGATCTCAGTTCTGTTTTGCCCCAGGGACAGGAACTCTCTCTCTCTGATTAAAGGGACAGGATCTCTGTTCTGTTTTGTCCCAGGGACAGGAACTCTCTCTCTCTGATTAAAGGGACAGGATCTCTGTTCTGTTTTGCCCCAGGGACTGGGTCTCCCTCTCTCGGATTAAAGTGACAGTTTCTCTGTTCTGTTTTCCCCAGGGAAAGTGTCTCTCTCTCTCTCTCTTTCCCTCTATTATAAGGACAGGATCTCAGTTTTATTTTGTCCCAGGGACAGGCTCTCTCTCTCTCTGTTTAAAGGGACAGTATCTCTGTTCTGTTTTCTCCCAGTGACCGTTTCTCTCTCTCCGTCTCTGTTTAAAGGGACAGGATCTGGGTTCTGTATTATCACAGGGACCAGGCTCTCTCTCTGGTTAAAGGGACAGGATCGTTGATCTGTTTTGCCCCAGAGACACAGTCACTCTCTCTCTCTCTCCCTCTCCCTCTCTGATTAAATGAACAGGATCTGTGTTATATTTTCTCCCAGGTACAGTTTCTCTCTCTCCATCTCTCCCTCTCTGATTAAAGGAACAGAATCTCTGTTATTCTTTGTCCCAGGGACAAGGTTTCTCCCTCTCTCTCTTTGATTAAAGGGACAGGATTCTTGATCTGTTTTGTCCCAGAGACACGGTCACTCTCTCTCACTCCCTCTCCCTTTCTGATTAAATGGGGAGGATTTATGTTATATATTGTCCCAGGGACAGTCTCTCTATCTCTCTCGCTCTCTGATTAAAGGGACTGGATTTCGGTTCCATTTTGTCCCAGGGACAGTGTCTCTATCTCTCTCTCTCTCACTTTCTCTCTGATTAAAGGGACTGGATTTCGGTTCCATTTTGTCCCAGGGACAGTATCTCTATCTCTCTCTCTCTCTCTTTGATTAAAGGGACTGGATTTAAGTTCCGTTTTGTCCCAGGGACAGGGTTTTCTCTCTCTGATTAAATGGACAGGATCTCTGTTCTGTTTTGTCCCAGGGACAGTGTCTCTATCTCTCTCTCTCTCTCTCTCTCTCTGATTAAAGGGACTAGATTTCAGTTCCGTTTTGTCCCATAGACAGGGTCTGTCTCTCTCTGATTAAAGGGACAGGATCTCTGTTCTGTTTTGCCCAAGGGACAGGGTCTCTCTCTGTCTGATTAAAGGGACAGGATCTCGGTTCTGTTATGTCCAAGGGACAAGGTCACTCTCTCTCTCTGAATAAAGGGACAGGATCTCTACTGTTTTGCCCCAGGGACAGGGTCTCTCTCTCTGATTAAAGGGACAGGATCTCTGTTCTGTTTTGCCCAAGGGACAGGGTCTCTCTCTCTCTGATTAAAGGGACAGGATCTCGGTTCTGTTTTGTCCCAGGGACAGGGTCTCTCTCTCTCTGATTAAAGGGACAGGATCTCTGTTCTGTTTTGTCCCAGGGACAGGGTCTGTCTCTCTCTGATTAAAGGGACAGGATCTCTTCTGTTTTGTCCCAGGGACAGGGTCTCTCTCTCTCTGATTAAAGGGACAGGATCTCGGTTCTGTTTTGACCCAGGGACAGGGTCTCTCTCTCTCTCTGATTAAAGGGACAGGATCTCGGTTCTGTTTTATCCCAGGGAAAGGGCTCTCTCTCTCTTTGATTAAAGAGAGAGGATTCTTGATCTGTTTTGTCCCAGAGACCTGGTCACTCTCTCTCACTCCCTCTCCCTTTCTGATTAAATGGGCAGGATTTATGTTACATATTGTCCCAGGGACAGTGTCTCTATCTCTCTCTCTCTCTCTGATTAAAGGGACTGGATTTCGGTTCCGTTTTGTCCCAGGGACAGGGTTTTCTCTCTCTGATTAAATGGACAGGATCTCTGTTCTGTTTTGTCCCAGGGACAGTGTCTCTATCTCTCTCTCTCTCTCTCTCTCTCTGATTAAAGGGACTAGATTTCAGTTCCGTTTTGTCCCATAGACAGGGTCTGTCTCTCTCTGATTAAAGGGACAGGATCTCTGTTCTGTTTTGCCCAAGGGACAGGGTCTCTCTCTGTCTGATTAAAGGGACAGGATCTCGGTTCTGTTATGTCCAAGGGACAAGGTCACTCTCTCTCTCTGAATAAAGGGACAGGATCTCTACTGTTTTGCCCCAGGGACAGGGTCTCTCTCTCTGATTAAAGGGACAGGATCTCTGTTCTGTTTTGCCCAAGGGACAGGGTCTCTCTCTCTCTGATTAAAGGGACAGGATCTCGGTTCTGTTTTGCCCCAGGGACAGGGTCTCTCTCTCTGATTAAAGGGACAGGATCTCTGTTCTGTTTTGCCCAAGGGACAGGGTCTCTCTCTCTCTGATTAAAGGGACAGGATCTCGGTTCTGTTTTGTCCCAGGGACAGGGTCTCTCTCTCTCTGATTTAAGGGACAGGATCTCTGTTCTGTTTTGTCCCAGGGACAGGGTCTGTCTCTCTCTGATTAAAGGGACAGGATCTCTTCTGTTTTGTCCCAGGGACAGGGTCTCTCTCTCTCTGATTAAAGGGACAGGATCTCGGTTCTGTTTTGACCCAGGGACAGGGTCTCTCTCTCTCTCTCTGATTAAAGGGACAGGATCTCGGTTCTGTTTTATCCCAGGGAAAGGGCTCTCTCTCTCTTTGATTAAAGAGAGAGGATTCTTGATCTGTTTTGTCCCAGAGACCTGGTCACTCTCTCTCACTCCCTCTCCCTTTCTGATTAAATGGGCAGGATTTATGTTACATATTGTCCCAGGGACAGTGTCTCTATCTCTCTCTCTCTCTCTGATTAAAGGGACTGGATTTCGGTTCCGTTTTGTCCCATAGACAGGGTCTGTCTCTCTCTGATTAAAGGGACAGGAAATCTGCTTTGCCCGAGAGACAGGGTCTCTCTCTCTCTCTGATTAAAGAGACAGGATCTCTGTTCTGTTTTGCCCAAGGGACAGGGTCTCTCTCTGTCTGATTAAAGGGACAGGATCTCGGTTCTGTTATGTCCTAGGGACAAGTTCACTGTCTCTCTCTCTCTGATTAAAGAGACAGGATCTCTGTTCTGTTTTGTCCCAGGGATAGGGTTACTGTCTCTCTCTCTCTCTCTCTCTCTCTCTTTCATTAAAGAGACAGGATCTCTGTTCTGTTTTGTCCCAGGGACAGGGTCTGTCTCTCTGATTAAAGGGACAGGATCTCTGTTCTGTTTTGTCCCAGGGACAGGGTTACTCTCTCTCTCTCTCTCTCTCTCTCTCTCTCTCTCTCTCTCTCTCTCTCTCAATAAAGGGACAGGATCTCTGTTCTGTTTGGTCCCAGGGACAGGATCACTCTCTCTCTCTCTCTGATTTAAGGGACAGGATCTCTGTTTTGTTTTGAACCAGGGAAAGGGTCTCTCTCTCTCTATCTCTCTCTCTCTCTCTGGTTAAAGGAACAGGATCTCTGTTCTGTTTTGCCCCCGGCACAGGGCCTCTCTCTCTCTAATTAAAGGGACATGGTCTCTGATTAACAGTACAGGATTTCTCTTCTGTTTTGTCCTAGGGACAGTGTCTCTCCCTCCCCCTCGCTGATTAAAGGGACAGGACCTCTGTTATACTTTGTCCCAGGGACAGTGTCTCTCTCTCTCTCTCTCTCGCTCTCCCTTTCTCTCTATTCTGTTTAAAGAGAGAGGATATCTGAGACATTTTGTCCCAGGGACTGTGTCTCTCTCTCGCTCTCCCTCTATCCCTCTTCTGATTCAAGGGACCGGATCTCTTTTTATTTTGTCCCAGGGACAGGGTCTCTCCATCTCTCCCGCTCTGATTAAAGGGACAGGATCTCCATTCTCTTTTGTCGCAGGTACAGGGTCTCTCTCTGATTAAGGGGACAGGATCTCGGTTCTGTTTTATCCCAGGGAAAGGGCTCTCTCTCTCTTTGATTAAAGGGACAGGATTCTTGATCTGTATTGCCCCAGAGACACGGTCACTCTCTCTCACTCCCTCTCCCTTTCTGATTAAATAGGCCGGATTTATGTTATATATTGTCCCAGGGACAGTGTCTCTCTCTCTCTCTCTCTCTCTCTCTCTCTCTCTCTCTCTGATTAAAGAGACAGGTTCTCTGTTCCGTTTTGTCTGTTAGGAAAAGGTCTCTCTCTCTCTGATTTAAGGGACAGGATCTCTTCTGTTTTGACCCAGGGACAGGGTCTCTCTCTCTCTAATTAAAGGGACAGGATCTCTGTTCTCTATCCAGCTTCACCCCTCCCTCCTCCCTTAAACAGTCTGTCCATCCCGCCATAGCCCCCACCTATCGTTGGCCTTCTATCCAGCTTCACCCCTCCCTCCTCCCTTAAACAGTCTGTCCATCTCTCCATAGCCCCTACCTATCGCTGGCCTTCTATCCAGCTTCAACCTCCCTCCCTTAAACAGTCTGTCCATCTCTCCATAGCCCCCACCTATCGCTGGCCTTCTATCCAGCTTCACCCCTCCCTCCTCCCTTATACAGTCTGTCCATCTCTCCATAGCCCCCACCTATCGCTGGCCTTCTATCCAGCTTCACCCCCTCCTCCCTTATACAGTCTGTCCATCTCTCCATAGCCCCCACCTATCGCTGACCTTCTATCCAGCTTCACCCCCCCTCCTCCATTAAACAGTCTGTCCATCTCTCCATAGCCCCCACCTATCGCTGACCTTCTATCCAGCTTCACCCCCCCTCCTCCCTTAAACAGTCTGTCCATCTCTCCATAGCCCCCACCTATCGCTGACCTTCTATCCAGCTTCACCCCCTCCTCCCTTATACAGTCTGTCCATCTCTCCATAGCCCCCACCTATCGCTGACCTTCTATCCAGCTTAACCCCACCCACCTCCCTTATACAGTCTGTCCATCTCTCCATAGCCCCCACTATCGCTGACCTTCTATCCAGCTTCACCCCACCCACCTCCCTTATACAGTCTGTCCATCTCTCCATAGCCCCCACCTATCGCTGGCCTCCTATCCAGCTTCACCCCACCCTCCCTCCCTTAAACAGTCTGTCCATCTCTCCATAGCCCCCACCTATCGCTGACCTTCTATCCAGCTTCACCCCCTCCTCCACCCTTATACTGTCTGTCCATCTCTCCATAGCCCCCACCTATCGCTGGCCTCCTATCCAGCTTCACCCCCTCCTCCTCCCTTAAACAGTCTGTCCATCTCTCCATAGCCCCCACCTATCGCTGGCCTTCTATCCAGCTTCATCCCCTCCTCCTCCCTTATACAGTCTGTCCATCTCTCCATAGCCCCCACCTATTGCTGGCCTTTTATCCAGCTTCAACCCCTCCTACTCCCTTAAACAGTCTGTCCATCTCTCCATAGCCCCCACCTCTCACTTACCTTCTATCCAGCTTCACCCCCTCCCTCCCTTAAACAGTCTGTCCATCTCTCCATAGCCCCCACCTATCGCTTACCTTCTATCCAGCTTCACCCTCCCTCCCTTAAACAGTCTGTCCATCTCTCCATAGCCCCCACCTCTCACTTACCTTCTATCCAGCTTCACCCCACCCACCTCCCTTAAACAGTCTGTCCATCTCTCCATAGCCCCCACCTATCGCTGGCCTCCTATCCAGCTTAACCACACCCACCTCCCTTAAACAGTCTGTCCATCTCTCCATAGCCCCCACCTATCGCTGGCCTCCTATCCAGCTTCACCCCCTCCTCCTCCCTTAAACAGTCTGTCCATCTCTCCATAGCCCCCACCTCTCGCTTACCTTCTATCCAGCTTCACCCTCCCTCCCTTAAACAGTCTGTCCATCTCTCCATAGCCCCCACCTCTCGCTTACCTTCTATCCAGCTTCACCCCCTCCTCCTCCCTTAAACAGTCTGTCCATCTCTCCATAGCCCCCACCTATCGCTGGCCTCCTGTCCAGCTTCACCGTCCCTCCCTTAAACAGTCTGTCCATCGCTCCATAGCCCCCACCTATCGCTGACCTTCTATCCAGCTTCACCCCCTCCTCCTCCCTTAAACAGTCTGTCCATCTCTCCATAGCCCCCACCTCTCGCTTACCTTCTATCCAGCTTCACCCCACCCACCTCCCTTAAACAGTCTGTCCATCTCTCCATAGCCCCCACCTATCGCTGACCTTCTATCCAGCTTCACCCCACCTCCCTTAAACAGTCTGTCCATCTCTCCATAGCCCCCACCTATCGCTGGCCTTCTAAACAGCTTCACCCCACCCACCTCCCTTAAACAGTCTGTCCATCTCTCCATAGCCCCCACCTATCGCTGGCCTCCTATCCAGCTTAACCCCCCCTCCCTTAAACAGTCTGTCCATCTCTCCATAGCCCCCACCTATCGCTGGCCTTCTATCCAGCTTCACCCCACCCACCTCCATTAAACAGTCTGTCCATCTCTCCATAGCCCCCACCTCTCACTTACCTTCTATCCAGCTTAACCCCACCCACCTCCCTTAAACAGTCTGTCCATCTCTCCATAGCCCCCACCTATCGCTGGCCTCCTATCCAGCTTCACCCTCCCTCCCTGAAACAGTCTGTCCATCTCTCCATAGCCCCCACCTATCGCTGACCTTCTATCCAGCTTCACCCCCTCCTCCTCCCTTGAACAGTCTGTCCATCTCTCCACCACCCCCACCTATTGCTGGCCTTCTATCCAGCTTCACCCCCTCCTCCCTTAAACAGTCTGTCCATCTCTCCATAGCCCCCACCTATCGCTGGCCTTCTATCCAGCTTCACCCCCTCCTCCTCCCTTATACAGTCTGTCCATCTCTCCATAGCCCCCACCTATCGCTGGCCTCCTATCCAGCTTCACCCCCTCCTCCCTTAAACAGTCTGTCCATCTCTCCATAGCCCCCACCTCTCGCTTACCTTCTATCCAGCTTCACCCCACCCACCTCCCTTAAACAGTCTGTCCATCTCTCCATAGCCCCCACCTATCGCTTACCTTCTATCCAGCTTCACCCTCCCTCCCTTAAACAGTCTGTCCATCTCTCCATAGCCCTCACCTATCGCTGGCCTTCTATCCAGCTTCACCCCACCCACCTCCCTTAAACAGTCTGTCCATCTCTCCATAGCCCCTACCTATCGCTGGCCTCCTATCCAGCTTCACGCTCCCTCCCTTAAACAGTCTGTCCATCTCTCCATAGCCCCCACCTATCGCTGACCTTCTATCCAGCTTCACCCCTCCCTCCTCCCTTAAACAGTCTGTCCATCTCTCCATAGCCCCCACCTATCTCTGACCTTCTATCCAGCTTCACCCCTCCCTCCTCCTTTAGACAGTCTGTCCATCTCTCCATAGCCCCCACCTATCGCTGGCCTTCTATCCAGCTCAACCCCACCCACCTCCCTTAAACAGTCTGTCCATCTCTCCATAGCCCCCACCTATCGCTGGCCTCCTATCCAGCTTCACCCTCCCTCCCTTAAACAGTCTGTCTATCTCTCCATAGCCCCCACCTATCGCTGACCTTCTATCCAGCTTCACCCCCTCCTCCTCCCATAAACAGTCTGTCCATCTCTCCATAGCCCCCACCTATCGCTGGCCTTCTATCCAGCTTCACCCCCTCCTCCTCCCTTATACAGTCTGTCCATCTCTCCATAGCCCACACCTATTGCTGGCCTCCTATCCAGCTTCACCCCCTCCTCCCTTAAACAGTCTGTCCATCTCTCCATAGCCCCCACCTCTCGCTGACCTTCTATCCAGCTTCACCCTCCCTCCCTTAAACAGTCTGTCCATCTCTCCATAGCCCCCACCTATCGCTGACCTTCTATCCAGCTTCCACCCACTCCTCCCTTATACTGTCTGTCCATCTCTCCATAGCCCCCACCTATCGCTGGCCTTCTATCCAGCTTCACCCCCTCCTCCCTTAAACAGTCTGTCCATCTCTACATAGCCCTCACCTATCGCTGGCCTTCTATCCAGCTTCACCCCACCCACCTCCCTTAAACAGTCTGTCCATCTCTCCATAGCCCCTACCTATCGCTGGCCTCCTATCCAGCTTCACCCTCCCTCCCTTAAACAGTCTGTCCATCTCTCCATAGCCCCCACCTATCGCTGACCTTCTATCCAGCTTCACCCCTCCCTCCTCCCTTAAACAGTCTGTCCATCTCTCCATAGCCCCCACCTATCGCTGACCTTCTATCCAGCTTCACCCCTCCCTCCTCCCTTAGACAGTCTGTCCATCTCTCCATAGCCCACACCTATCGCTGGCCTTCTATCCAGCTTAACCCCACCCACCTCCCTTAAACAGTCTGTCCATCTCTCCATAGCCCCCACCTATCGCTGGCCTCCTATCCAGCTTCACCCTCCCTCCTCCCTTATACAGTCTGTCCATCTCTCCATAGCCCCCACCTATCGCTGGCCTTCTATCCAGCTTCACCCCCTCCTCCTCCCTTAAACAGTCTGTCCATCTCTCCATAGCCCCCACCTCTCGCTTACCTTCTATCCAGCTTCACCCCACCCACCTCCCTTAAACAGTCTGTCCATCTCTCCATAGCCCCCACCTATCGCTTACCTTCTATCCAGCTTCACCCTCCCTCCCTTAAACAGTCTCTCCATCTCTCCATAGCCCCCACCTATCGCTGGCCTCCTATCCAGCTTCACCCCCCCCCACCTCCCTTAAACAGTCTGTCCATCTCTCCATAGCCCCCACCTATCGCTGACCTTCTATCCAGCTTCACCCCCTCCTCCCTTAAACAGTCTGTCCATCTCTCCATAGCCCTCACCTATCGCTGGCCTTCTATCCAGCTTCACCCCACCCACCTCCCTTAAACAGTCTGTCCATCTCTCCATAGCCCCTACCTATCGCTGGCCTCCTATCCAGCTTCACCCTCCCTCCCTTAAACAGTCTGTCCATCTCTCCATAGCCCCCACCTATCGCTGACCTTCTATCCAGCTTCACCCTCCCTCCCTTAAACAGTCTGTCCATCTCTCCATAGACCTCACCTATCGCTGACCTTCTATCCAGCTTCCACCCACTCCTCCCTTATACTGTCTGTCCATCTCTCCATAGCCCCCACCTATCGCTGGCCTTCTATCCAGCTTCACCCCCTCCTCCCTTAAACAGTCTGTCCATCTCTACATAGCCCTCACCTATCGCTGACCTTCTATCCAGCTTCACCCCTCCCTCCTCCCTTAAACAGTCTGTCCATCTCTCCATAGCCCCCACCTATCGCTGACCTTCTATCCAGCTTCACCCCTCCCTCCTCCCTTAAACAGTCTGTCCATCTCTCCATAGCCCCCACCTATCGCTGACCTTCTATCCAGCTTCACCCCTCCCTCCTCCCTTAGACAGTCTGTCCATCTCTCCATAGCCCCCACCTATCGCTGGCCTTCTATCCAGCTTCACCCCCTCCTCCTCCCTTAAACAGTCTGTCCATCTCTCCATAGCCCCCACCCCTCGCTTACCTTCTATCCAGCTTCACCCCACCCACCTCCCTTAAACAGTCTGTCCATCTCTCCATAGCCCCCACCTATCGCTTACCTTCTATCCAGCTTCACCCTCCCTCCCTTAAACAGTCTGTCCATCTCTCCATAGCCCCCACCTATCGCTGGCCTCCTATCCAGCTTCACCCCACCCACCTCCCTTAAACAGTCTGTCCATCTCTCCATAGCCCCCACCTATCGCTGACCTTCTATCCAGCTTCACCCCCTCCTCCCTTAAACAGTCTGTCCATCTCTCCATAGCCCTCACCTATCGCTGGCCTTCTATCCAGCTTCACCCCACCCACCTCCCTTAAACAGTCTGTCCATCTCTCCATAGCCCCTACCTATCGCTGGCCTCCTATCCAGCTTCACCCTCCCTCCCTTATACAGTCTGTCCATCTCTCCATAGCCCCCACCTATCGCTGACCTTCTATCCAGCTTCACCCCTCCCTCCTCCCTTAAACAGTCTGTCCATCTCTCCATAGCCCCCACCTATCTCTGACCTTCTATCCATCTTCACCCCTCCCTCCTCCCTTAGACAGTCTGTCCATCTCTCCATAGCCCACACCTATCGCTGGCCTTCTATCCAGCTTAACCCCACCCACCTCCCTTAAACAGTCTGTCCATCTCTCCATAGCCCCCACCTATCGCTAGCCTCCTATCCAGCTTCACCCTCCCTCCCTTAAACAGTCTGTCCATCTCTCCATAGCCCCCACCTATCGCTGACCTTCTATCCAGCTTCACCCCCTCCTCCTCCCTGAAACAGTCTGTCCATCTCTCCATAGCCCCCACCTATCGCTGGCCTTCTATCCAGCTTCACCCACTGCTCCTCCCTTATACAGTCTGTCCATATCTCCATAGCCCACACCTATCGCTGGCCTCCTATCCAGATTCACCCCCTCCTCCCTTAAACAGTCTGTCCATCTCTCCTTAGCCCCCACCTCTCGCTTACCTTCTATCCAGCTTCACCCTCCCTCCCTTAAACAGTCTGTCCATCTCTCCATAGCCCCCACCTATCGCTGACCTTCTATCCAGCTTCACCCCCTCCTCCCTTAAACAGTCTGTCCATCTCTCCATAGCCCTCAGCTATCTCTGGCCTTCTATTCAGCTTCACCCCCCCTCCCTTAAACAGTCTGTCCATCTCTCCATAGTCCACACATATCGTTGGCCTCCTATGCAGCTTCACCCTCCCTCCCTTAAACAGTCTGTCCATCTCTCCATAGCCCCCACCTATCGCTGGCCTTCTATCCAGCTTCACCCCACCCACCTCCATGAAACAGTCTGTCCATCTCTCCATAGCCCCCACCTCTCACTTACCTTCTATCCAGCTTAACCCCACCCACCTCCCTTAAACAGTCTGTCCATCTCTCCATAGCCCCCACCTATCGCTGGCCTCCTATCCAGCTTCACCCTCCCTCCCTTAAACAGTCTGTCCATCTCTCCATAGCCCCCACCTATCGCTGACCTTCTATCCAGTTTCACCCCCTCCTCCTCCCTTGAACAAACTGTCCATGTCTCCACCACCCCCACCTATTGCTGGCCTTCTATCCAGCTTCACCCCCTCCTCCCTTAAACAGTCTGTCCATCCCTCCATAGCCCCCACCTATCGCTGACCTTCTATCCAGCTTCACCCCCTCCTCCTCCCTTATACAGTCTGTCCATCTCTCCATAGCCCCCACCTATCGCTGGCCTCCTATCCAGCTTCACCCCCTCCTCTCTTAAACAGTCTGTCCATCTCTCCATAGCCCCCACCTCTCGCTTACCTTCTATCCAGCTTCACCCCACCCACCTCCCTGAAACAGTCTGTCCATCTCTCCATAGCCCCCACCTATCGCTTACCTTCTATCCAGCTTCACCCTCCCTCCCTTAAACAGTCTGTCCATCTCTCCATAGTCCCCACCTATCGCTGGCCTCCTATCCGGCTTCACCCCACCCACCTCCCTTAAACAGTCTGTCCATCTCTCCATAGCCCCCACCTATCGCTGACCTTCTATCCAGCTTCACCCCCTCCTCCCTTAAACAGTCTGTCCATCTCTCCATAGCCCTCAGCTATCTCTGGCCTTCTATTCAGCTTCACCCCCCCTCCCTTAAACAGTCTGTCCATCTCTCCATAGTCCACACATATCGTTGGCCTCCTATCCAGCTTCACCCTCCCTCCCTTAAACAGTCTGTCCATCTCTCCATAGCCCCCACCCCTCGCTTACCTTCTATCCAGCTTAACCCCACCCACCTCCCTTAAACAGTCTGTCCATCTCTCCATAGCCCCCACCTATCGCTGACCTTCTATCCAGCTTCCACCCACTCCTCCCTTATAAAGTCTGTCCATCTCTCCATAGCCCCCACCTATCGCTGACCTTCTATCCTGCTTCCACCCACTCCTCCCTTATACAGTCTGTCCATCTCTCCATAGCCCCCACCTATCGCTGACCTTCTATCCAGCTTCACCCCTCCCTCCTCCCTTAAACAGTCTGTCCATCTCTCCATAGCCCCCACCTATCTCTGACCTTCTATCCATCTTCACCCCTCCCTCCTCCCTTAGACAGTCTGTCCATCTCTCCATAGCCCACACCTATCGCTGGCCTTCTATCCAACTTAACCCCACCCACCTCCCTTAAACAGTCTGTCCATCTCTCCATAGCCCCCACCTATCGCTAGCCTCCTATCCAGCTTCACCCTCCCTCCCTTAAACAGTCTGTCCATCTCTCCATAGCCCCCACCTATCGCTGACCTTCTATCCAGCTTCACCCCCTCCTCCTCCCTTAAACAGTCTGTCCATCTCTCCATAGCCCCCACCTATCGCTGGCCTTCTATCCAGCTTCACCCCCTCCTCCTCCCTTATACAGTCTGTCCATCTCTCCATAGCCCACACCTATCGCTGGCCTCCTATCCAGGTTCACCGCCTCCTCCCTTAAACAGTCTGTCCATCTCTCCATAGCCCCCACCTCTCGCTTACCTTCTATCCAGCTTCACCCTCCCTCCCTTAAACAGTCTGTCCATCTCTCCATAGCCCCCACCTATCGCTGACCTTCTATCCAGCTTCACCCTCCCTCCCTTAAACAGTCTGTCCATCTCTCCATAGCCCCCACCTATCGCTGACCTTCTATCCAGCTTCACCCCCTCCTCCCTTAAACAGTCTGTCCATCTCTCCATAAACCTCAGCTATCTCTGGCCTTCTATTCAGCTTCACCCCCCCTCCCTTAAACAGTCTGTCCATCTCTCCATAGCCCCCACCTATCGCTGGCCTCCTATCCAGCTTCACCCTCCCTCCCTTAAACAGTCTGTCCATCTCTCCATAGCCCCCACCTATCGCTTACCTTCTATCCAGCTTCACCCTCCCTCCCTTAAACAGTCTGTCCATCTCTCCATAGCCCCCACCTATCGCTGGCCTCCTATCCAGCTTTACCCCACCCACCTCCCTTAAACAGTCTGTCCATCTCTCCATAGCCCCCACCTATCGCTGACCTTCTATCCAGCTTCACCCCCTCCTCCCTTAAACAGTCTGTCCATCTCTCCATAGCCCTCAGCTATCTCTGGCCTTCTATTCAGCTTCACCCCCCCTCCCTTAAACAGTCTGTCCATCTCTCCATAGTCCACACATATCGTTGGCCTCCTATCCAGCTTCACCCACCCTCCCTTAAACAGTCTGTCCATCTCTCCATAGCCCCCACCTCTCGCTTACCTTCTATCCAGCTTAACCCCACCCACCTCCCTTAAACAGTCTGTCCATCTCTCCATAGCCCCCACCTATAGCTGACCTTCTATCCAGCTTCCACCCACTCCTCCCTTATAAAGTCTGTCCATCTCTCCATAGCCCCCACCTATCGCTGACCTTCTATCCTGCTTCCACCCACTCCTCCCTTATACAGTCTGTCCATCTCTCCATAGCCCCCACCTATCGCTGACCTTCTATCCAGCTTCACCCCTCCCTCCTCCCTTAAACAGTCTGTCCATCTCTCCATAGCCCCCACCTATCTCTGACCTTCTATCCATCTTCACCCCTCCCTCCTCCCTTAGACAGTCTGTCCATCTCTCCATAGCCCACACCTATCGCTGGCCTTCTATCCAGCTTAACCCCACCCACCTCCCTTAAACAGTCTGTCCATCTCTCCATAGCCCTCACCTATCGCTGGCCTTCTATCCAGCTTCACCCCACCCACCTCCCTTAAACAGTCTGTCCATCTCTCCATAGCCCCTACCTATCGCTGGCCTCCTATCCAGCTTCACCCTCCCTCCCTTATACAGTCTGTCCATCTCTCCATAGCCCCCACCTATCGCTGACCTTCTATCCAGCTTCACCCCTCCCTCCTCCCTTAAACAGTCTGTCCATCTCTCCATAGCCCCCACCTATCTCTGACCTTCTATCCATCTTCACCCCTCCCTCCTCCCTTAGACAGTCTGTCCATCTCTCCATAGCCCACACCTATCGCTGGCCTTCTATCCAGCTTAACCCCACCCACCTCCCTTAAACAGTCTGTCCATCTCTCCATAGCCCCCACCTATCGCTAGCCTCCTATCCAGCTTCACCCTCCCTCCCTTAAACAGTCTGTCCATCTCTCCATAGCCCCCACCTATCGCTGACCTTCTATCCAGCTTCACCCCCTCCTCCTCCCTGAAACAGTCTGTCCATCTCTCCATAGCCCCCACCTATCGCTGGCCTTCTATCCAGCTTCACCCACTGCTCCTCCCTTATACAGTCTGTCCATATCTCCATAGCCCACACCTATCGCTGGCCTCCTATCCAGATTCACCCCCTCCTCCCTTAAACAGTCTGTCCATCTCTCCTTAGCCCCCACCTCTCGCTTACCTTCTATCCAGCTTCACCCTCCCTCCCTTAAACAGTCTGTCCATCTCTCCATAGCCCCCACCTATCGCTGACCTTCTATCCAGCTTCACCCCCTCCTCCCTTAAACAGTCTGTCCATCTCTCCATAGCCCTCAGCTATCTCTGGCCTTCTATTCAGCTTCACCCCCCCCTCCCTTAAACAGTCTGTCCATCTCTCCATAGTCCACACATATCGTTGGCCTCCTATCCAGCTTCACCCTCCCTCCCTTAAACAGTCTGTCCATCTCTCCATAGCCCCCACCTATCGCTGGCCTTCTATCCAGCTTCACCCCACCCACCTCCATGAAACAGTCTGTCCATCTCTCCATAGCCCCCACCTCTCACTTACCTTCTATCCAGCTTAACCCCACCCACCTCCCTTAAACAGTCTGTCCATCTCTCCATAGCCCCCACCTATCGCTGGCCTCCTATCCAGCTTCACCCTCCCTCCCTTAAACAGTCTGTCCATCTCTCCATAGCCCCCACCTATCGCTGACCTTCTATCCAGTTTCACCCCCTCCTCCTCCCTTGAACAAACTGTCCATGTCTCCACCACCCCCACCTATTGCTGGCCTTCTATCCAGCTTCACCCCCTCCTCCCTTAAACAGTCTGTCCATCCCTCCATAGCCCCCACCTATCGCTGACCTTCTATCCAGCTTCACCCCCTCCTCCTCCCTTATACAGTCTGTCCATCTCTCCATAGCCCCCACCTATCGCTGGCCTCCTATCCAGCTTCACCCCCTCCTCTCTTAAACAGTCTGTCCATCTCTCCATAGCCCCCACCTCTCGCTTACCTTCTATCCAGCTTCACCCCACCTACCTCCCTGAAACAGTCTGTCCATCTCTCCATAGCCCCCACCTATCGCTTACCTTCTATCCAGCTTCACCCTCCCTCCCTTAAACAGTCTGTCCATCTCTCCATAGTCCCCACCTATCGCTGGCCTCCTATCCGGCTTCACCCCACCCACCTCCCTTAAACAGTCTGTCCATCTCTCCATAGCCCCCACCTATCGCTGACCTTCTATCCAGCTTCACCCCCTCCTCCCTTAAACAGTCTGTCCATCTCTCCATAGCCCTCAGCTATCTCTGGCCTTCTATTCAGCTTCACCCCCCCTCCCTTAAACAGTCTGTCCATCTCTCCATAGTCCACACATATCGTTGGCCTCCTATCCAGCTTCACCCTCCCTCCCTTAAACAGTCTGTCCATCTCTCCATAGCCCCCACCCCTCGCTTACCTTCTATCCAGCTTAACCCCACCCACCTCCCTTAAACAGTCTGTCCATCTCTCCATAGCCCCCACCTATCGCTGACCTTCTATCCAGCTTCCACCCACTCCTCCCTTATAAAGTCTGTCCATCTCTCCATAGCCCCCACCTATCGCTGACCTTCTATCCTGCTTCCACCCACTCCTCCCTTATACAGTCTGTCCATCTCTCCATAGCCCCCACCTATCGCTGACCTTCTATCCAGCTTCACCCCTCCCTCCTCCCTTAAACAGTCTGTCCATCTCTCCATAGCCCCCACCTATCTCTGACCTTCTATCCATCTTCACCCCTCCCTCCTCCCTTAGACAGTCTGTCCATCTCTCCATAGCCCACACCTATCGCTGGCCTTCTATCCAGCTTAACCCCACCCACCTCCCTTAAACAGTCTGTCCATCTCTCCATAGCCCCCACCTATCGCTAGCCTCCTATCCAGCTTCACCCTCCCTCCCTTAAACAGTCTGTCCATCTCTCCATAGCCCCCACCTATCGCTGACCTTCTATCCAGCTTCACCCCCTCCTCCTCCCTTAAACAGTCTGTCCATCTCTCCATAGCCCCCACCTATCGCTGGCCTTCTATCCAGCTTCACCCCCTCCTCCTCCCTTATACAGTCTGTCCATCTCTCCATAGCCCACACCTATCGCTGGCCTCCTATCCAGGTTCACCCCCTCCTCCCTTAAACAGTCTGTCCATCTCTCCATAGCCCCCACCTCTCGCTTACCTTCTATCCAGCTTCACCCTCCCTCCCTTAAACAGTCTGTCCATCTCTCCATAGCCCCCACCTATCGCTGACCTTCTATCCAGCTTCACCCTCCCTCCCTTAAACAGTCTGTCCATCTCTCCATAGCCCTCAGCTATCTCTGGCCTTCTATTCAGCTTCACCCCCCCTCCCTTAAACAGTCTGTCCATCTCTCCATAGCCCCCACCTATCGCTGGCCTCCTATCCAGCTTCACCCTCCCTCCCTTAAACAGTCTGTCCATCTCTCCATAGACCCCACCTATCGCTTACCTTCTATCCAGCTTCACCCTCCCTCCCTTAAACAGTCTGTCCATCTCTCCATAGCCCCCACCTATCGCTGGCCTCCTATCCAGCTTTACCCCACCCACCTCCCTTAAACAGTCTGTCCATCTCTCCATAGCCCCCACCTATCGCTGACCTTCTATCCAGCTTCACCCCCTCCTCCCTTAAACAGTCTGTCCATCTCTCCATAGCCCTCAGCTATCTCTGGCCTTCTATTCAGCTTCACCCCCCCTCCCTTAAACAGTCTGTCCATCTCTCCATAGTCCACACATATCGTTGGCCTCCTATCCAGCTTCACCCTCCCTCCCTTAAACAGTCTGTCCATCTCTCCATAGCCCCCACCTCTCGCTTACCTTCTATCCAGCTTAACCCCACCCACCTCCCTTAAACAGTCTGTCCATCTCTCCATAGCCCCCACCTATAGCTGACCTTCTATCCAGCTTCCACCCACTCCTCCCTTATAAAGTCTGTCCATCTCTCCATAGCCCCCACCTATCGCTGACCTTCTATCCTGCTTCCACCCACTCCTCCCTTATACAGTCTGTCCATCTCTCCATAGCCCCCACCTATCGCTGACCTTCTATCCAGCTTCACCCCTCCCTCCTCCCTTAAACAGTCTGTCCATCTCTCCATAGCCCCCACCTATCTCTGACCTTCTATCCATCTTCACCCCTCCCTCCTCCCTTAGACAGTCTGTCCATCTCTCCATAGCCCACACCTATCGCTGGCCTTCTATCCAGCTTAACCCCACCCACCTCCCTTAAACAGTCTGTCCATCTCTCCATAGCCCTCACCTATCGCTGGCCTTCTATCCAGCTTCACCCCACCCACCTCCCTTAAACAGTCTGTCCATCTCTCCATAGCCCCTACCTATCGCTGGCCTCCTATCCAGCTTCACCCTCCCTCCCTTATACAGTCTGTCCATCTCTCCATAGCCCCCACCTATCGCTGACCTTCTATCCAGCTTCACCCCTCCCTCCTCCCTTAAACAGTCTGTCCATCTCTCCATAGCCCCCACCTATCTCTGACCTTCTATCCATCTTCACCCCTCCCTCCTCCCTTAGACAGTCTGTCCATCTCTCCATAGCCCACACCTATCGCTGGCCTTCTATCCAGCTTAACCCCACCCACCTCCCTTAAACAGTCTGTCCATCTCTCCATAGCCCCCACCTATCGCTAGCCTCCTATCCAGCTTCACCCTCCCTCCCTTAAACAGTCTGTCCATCTCTCCATAGCCCCCACCTATCGCTGACCTTCTATCCAGCTTCACCCCCTCCTCCTCCCTGAAACAGTCTGTCCATCTCTCCATAGCCCCCACCTATCGCTGGCCTTCTATCCAGCTTCACCCACTGCTCCTCCCTTATACAGTCTGTCCATATCTCCATAGCCCACACCTATCGCTGGCCTCCTATCCAGATTCACCCCCTCCTCCCTTAAACAGTCTGTCCATCTCTCCTTAGCCCCCACCTCTCGCTTACCTTCTATCCAGCTTCACCCTCCCTCCCTTAAACAGTCTGTCCATCTCTCCATAGCCCCCACCTATCGCTGACCTTCTATCCAGCTTCACCCCCTCCTCCCTTAAACAGTCTGTCCATCTCTCCATAGCCCTCAGCTATCTCTGGCCTTCTATTCAGCTTCACCCCCCCTCCCTTAAACAGTCTGTCCATCTCTCCATAGTCCACACATATCGTTGGCCTCCTATCCAGCTTCACCCTCCCTCCCTTAAACAGTCTGTCCATCTCTCCATAGCCCCCACATATCGCTGGCCTTCTATCCAGCTTCACCCCACCCACCTCCATGAAACAGTCTGTCCATCTCTCCATAGCCCCCACCTCTCACTTACCTTCTATCCAGCTTAACCCCTCCCACCTCCCTTAAACAGTCTGTCCATCTCTCCATAGCCCCCACCTATCGCTGGCCTCCTATCCAGCTTCACCCTCCCTCCCTTAAACAGTCTGTCCATCTCTCCATAGCCCCCACCTATCGCTGACCTTCTATCCAGTTTCACCCCCTCCTCCTCCCTTGAACAAACTGTCCATGTCTCCACCACCCCCACCTATTGCTGGCCTTCTATCCAGCTTCACCCCCTCCTCCCTTAAACAGTCTGTCCATCCCTCCATAGCCCCCACCTATCGCTGACCTTCTATCCAGCTTCACCCCCTCCTCCTCCCTTATACAGTCTGTCCTTCTCTCCATAGCCCCCACCTATCGCTGGCCTCCTATCCAGCTTCACCCCCTCCTCTCTTAAACAGTCTGTCCATCTCTCCATAGCCCCCACCTCTCGCTTACCTTCTATCCAGCTTCACCCCACCCACCTCCCTGAAACAGTCTGTCCATCTCTCCATAGCCCCCACCTATCGCTTACCTTCTATCCAGCTTCACCCTCCCTCCCTTAAACAGTCTGTCCATCTCTCCATAGTCCCCACCTATCGCTGGCCTCCTATCCGGCTTCACCCCACCCACCTCCCTTAAACAGTCTGTCCATCTCTCCATAGCCCCCACCTATCGCTGACCTTCTATCCAGCTTCACCCCCTCCTCCCTTAAACAGTCTGTCCATCTCTCCATAGCCCTCAGCTATCTCTGGCCTTCTATTCAGCTTCACCCCCCCTCCCTTAAACAGTCTGTCCATCTCTCCATAGTCCACACATATCGTTGGCCTCCTATCCAGCTTCACCCTCCCTCCCTTAAACAGTCTGTCCATCTCTCCATAGCCCCCACCCGTCGCTTACCTTCTATCCAGCTTAACCCCACCCACCTCCCTTAAACAGTCTGTCCATCTCTCCATAGCCCCCACCTATCGCTGACCTTCTATCCAGCTTCCACCCACTCCTCCCTTATAAAGTCTGTCCATCTCTCCATAGCCCCCACCTATCGCTGACCTTCTATCCTGCTTCCACCCACTCCTCCCTTATACAGTTTGTCCATCTCTCCATAGCCCCCACCTATCGCTGACCTTCTATCCAGCTTCACCCCTCCCTCCTCCCTTAAACAGTCTGTCCATCTCTCCATAGCCCCCACCTATCTCTGACCTTCTATCCATCTTCACCCCTCCCTCCTCCCTTAGACAGTCTGTCCATCTCTCCATAGCCCACACCTATCGCTGGCCTTCTATCCAGCTTAACCCCACCCACCTCCCTTAAACAGTCTGTCCATCTCTCCATAGCCCCCACCTATCGCTAGCCTCCTATCCAGCTTCACCCTCCCTCCCTTAAACAGTCTGTCCATCTCTCCATAGCCCCCACCTATCGCTGACCTTCTATCCAGCTTCACCCCCTCCTCCTCCCTTAAACAGTCTGTCCATCTCTCCATAGCCCCCACCTATCGCTGGCCTTCTATCCAGCTTCACCCCCTCCTCCTCCCTTATACAGTCTGTCCATCTCTCCATAGCCCACACCTATCGCTGGCCTCCTATCCAGGTTCAACCCCTCCTCCCTTAAACAGTCTGTCCATCTCTCCATAGCCCCCACCTCTCGCTTACCTTCTATCCAGCTTCACCCTCCCTCCCTTAAACAGTCTGTCCATCTCTCCATAGCCCCCACCTATCGCTGACCTTCTATCCAGCTTCACCCTCCCTCCCTTAAACAGTCTGTCCATCTCTCCATAGCCCCCACCTATCGCTGACCTTCTATCCAGCTTCACCCCCTCCTCCCTTAAACAGTCTGTCCATCTCTCCATAGCCCTCAGCTATCTCTGGCCTTCTATTCAGCTTCACCCCCCCTCCCTTAAACAGTCTGTCCATCTCTCCATAGTCCACACATATCGTTGGCCTCCTATCCAGCTTCACCCTCCCTCCCTTAAACAGTCTGTCCATCTCTCCATAGCCCCCACCTATCGCTGGCCTTCTATCCAGCTTCACCCCACCCACCTCCATGAAACAGTCTGTCCATCTCTCCATAGCCCCCACCTGTCACTTACCTTCTATCCAGCTTAACCCCACCCACCTCCCTTAAACAGTCTGTCCATCTCTCCATAGCCCCCACCTATCGCTGGCCTCCTATCCAGCTTCACCCTCCCTCCCTTAAACAGTCTGTCCATCTCTCCATAGCCCCCACCTATCGCTTACCTTCTATCCAGCTTCACCCTCCCTCCCTTAAACAGTCTGTCCATCTCTCCATAGCCCCCACCTATCGCTGGCCTCCTATCCAGCTTCACCCCACCCACCTCCCTTAAACAGTCTGTCCATCTCTCCATAGCCCCCACCTATCGCTGACCTTCTATCCAGCTTCACCCCCTCCTCCCTTAAACAGTCTGTCCATCTCTCCATAGCCCTCAGCTATCTCTGGCCTTCTATTCAGCTTCACCCCCCCTCCCTTAAACAGTCTGTCCATCTCTCCATAGTCCACACATATCGTTGGCCTCCTATCCAGCTTCACCCTCCCTCCCTTAAACAGTCTGTCCATCTCTCCATAGCCCCCACCTCTCGCTTACCTTCTATCCAGCTTAACCCCACCCACCTCCCTTAAACAGTCTGTCCATCTCTCCATAGCCCCCACCTATCGCTGACCTTCTATCCAGCTTCCACCCACTCCTCCCTTATAAAGTCTGTCCATCTCTCCATAGCCCCCACCTATCGCTGACCTTCTATCCTGCTTCCACCCACTCCTCCCTTATACAGTCTGTCCATCTCTCCATAGCCCCCACCTATCGCTGACCTTCTATCCAGCTTCACCCCTCCCTCCTCCCTTAAACAGTCTGTCCATCTCTCCATAGCCCCCACCTATCTCTGACCTTCTATCCATCTTCACCCCTCCCTCCTCCCTTAGACAGTCTGTCCATCTCTCCATAGCCCACACCTATCGCTGGCCTTCTATCCAGCTTAACCCCACCCACCTCCCTTAAACAGTCTGTCCATCTCTCCATAGCCCCCACCTATCGCTAGCCTCCTATCCAGCTTCACCCTCCCTCCCTTAAACAGTCTGTCCATCTCTCCATAGCCCCCACCTATCGCTGACCTTCTATCCAGCTTCACCCCCTCCTCCTCCCTTAAACAGTCTGTCCATCTCTCCATAGCCCCCACCTATCGCTGGCCTTCTATCCAGCTTCACCCCCTCCTCCTCCCTTATACAGTCTGTCCATCTCTCCATAGCCCACACCTATCGCTGGCCTCCTATCCAGCTTCACCCCCTCCTCCCTTAAACAGTCTGTCCATCTCTCCATAGCCCCCACCTCTCGCTTACCTTCTATCCAGCTTCACCCTCCCTCCCTTAAACAGTCTGTCCATCTCTCCATAGCCCCCACCTATCGCTGACCTTCTATCCAGCTTCCACCCACTCCACCCTTATACTGTCTGTCCATCTCTCCATAGCCCCCACCTATCGCTGACCTTCTATCCAGCTTCACCCTCCCTCCCTTAAACAGTCTGTCCATCTCTCCATAGCCCCCACCTATCGCTGACCTTCTATCCAGCTTCACCCCCTCCTCCCTTAAACAGTCTGTCCATCTCTCCATAGCCCTCAGCTATCTCTGGCCTTCTATTCAGCTTCACCCCCCCTCCCTTAAACAGTCTGTCCATCTCTCCATAGTCCACACATATCGTTGGCCTCCTATCCAGCTTCACCCTCCCTCCCTTAAACAGTCTGTCCATCTCTCCATAGCCCCCACCTATCTCTGACCTTCTATCCAGCTTCACCCCTCCCTCCTCCCTTAGACAGTCTGTCCATCTCTCCATAGCCCACACCTATCGCTGGCCTTCTATCCAGCTCAACCCCACCCACCTCCCTTAAACAGTCTGTCCATCTCTCCATAGCCCCCACCTATCGCTGGCCTCCTATCCAGCTTCACCCTCCCTCCCTTAAACAGTCTGTCTATCTCTCCATAGCCCCCACCTATCGCTGACCTTCTATCCAGCTTCACCCCCTCCTCCTCCCATAAACAGTCTGTCCATCTCTCCATAGCCCCCACCTATCGCTGGCCTTCTATCCAGCTTCACGCCCTCCTCCTCCCTTATACAGTCTGTCCATCTCTCCATAGCCCACACCTATTGCTGGCCTCCTATCCAGCTTCACCCCCTCCTCCCTTAAACAGTCTGTCCATCTCTCCATAGCCCCCACCTCTCGCTGACCTTCTATCCAGCTTCACCCTCCCTCCCTTAAACAGTCTGTCCATCTCTCCATAGCCCCCACCTATCGCTGACCTTCTATCCAGCTTCCACCCACTCCTCCCTTATACTGTCTGTCCATCTCTCCATAGCCCCCACCTATCGCTGGCCTTCTATCCAGCTTCACCCCCTCCTCCCTTAAACAGTCTGTCCATCTCTACATAGCCCTCACCTATCGCTGGCCTTCTATCCAGCTTCACCCCACCCACCTCCCTTAAACAGTCTGTCCATCTCTCCATAGCCCCTACCTATCGCTGGCCTCCTATACAGCTTCACCCTCCCTCCCTTAAACAGTCTGTCCATCTCTCCATAGCCCCCACCTATCGCTGACCTTCTATCCAGCTTCACCCCTCCCTCCTCCCTTAAACAGTCTGTCCATCTCTCCATAGCCCCCACCTCTCGCTTACCTTCTATCCAGCTTCACCCCACCCACCTCCCTTAAACAGTCTGTCCATCTCTCCATAGCCCCCACCTATCGCTTACCTTCTATCCAGCTTCACCCTCCCTCCCTTAAACAGTCTGTCCATCTCTCCATAGCCCCCACCTATCGCTGGCCTCCTATCCAGCTTCACCCCACCCACCTCCCTTAAACAGTCTGTCCATCTCTCCATAGCCCCCACCTATCGCTGACCTTCTATCCAGCTTCACCCCCTCCTCCCTTAAACAGTCTGTCCATCTCTCCATAGCCCTCACCTATCGCTGGACTTCTATCCAGCTTCACCCCACCCACCTCCCTTAAACAGTCTGTCCATCTCTCCATAGCCCCTACCTATCGCTGGCCTCCTATCCAGCTTCACCCTCCCTCCCTTAAACAGTCTGTCCATCTCTCCATAGCCCCCACCTATCGCTGACCTTCTATCCAGCTTCACCCTCCCTCCCTTAAACAGTCTGTCCATCTCTCCATAGCCCCCACCTATCGCTGACCTTCTATCCAGCTTCCACCCACTCCTCCCTTATACTGTCTGTCCATCTCTCCATAGCCCCCACCTATCGCTGGCCTTCTATCCAGCTTCACCCCCTCTCCCTTAAACAGTCTGTCCATCTCTACATAGCCCTCACCTATCGCTGGCCTTCTATCCAGCTTCACCCCACCCACTTCCCTTAAACAGTCTGTCCATCTCTCCATAGCCCCTACCTATCGCTGGCCTCCTATACAGCTTCACCCTCCCTCCTCCCTTATACAGTCTGTCCATCTCTCCATAGCCCCCACCTATCGCTGGCCTTCTATCCAGCTTCACCCCCTCCTCCTCCCTTAAACAGTCTGTCCATCTCTCCATAGCCCCCACCCCTCGCTTACCTTCTATCCAGCTTCACCCCACCCACCTCCCTTAAACAGTCTGTCCATCTCTCCATAGCCCCCACCTATCGCTTACCTTCTATCCAGCTTCACCCTCCCTCCCTTAAACAGTCTGTCCATCTCTCCATAGCCCCCACCTATCGCTGGCCTCCTATCCAGCTTCACCCCACCCACCTCCCTTAAACAGTCTGTCCATCTCTCCATAGCCCCCACCTATCGCTGACCTTCTATCCAGCTTCACCCCCTCCTCCCTTAAACAGTCTGTCCATCTCTCCATAGCCCTCACCTATCGCTGGCCTTCTATCCAGCTTCACCCCACCCACCTCCCTTAAACAGTCTGTCCATCTCTCCATAGCCCCTACCTATCGCTGGCCTCCTATCCAGCTTCACCCTCCCTCCCTTATACAGTCTGTCCATCTCTCCATAGCCCCCACCTATCGCTGACCTTCTATCCAGCTTCACCCCTCCCTCCTCCCTTAAACAGTCTGTCCATCTCTCCATAGCCCCCACCTATCTCTGACCTTCTATCCATCTTCACCCCTCCCTCGTCCCTTAGACAGTCTGTCCATCTCTCCATAGCCCACACCTATCGCTGGCCTTCTATCCAGCTTAACCCCACCCACCTCCCTTAAACAGTCTGTCCATCTCTCCATAGCCCCCACCTATCGCTAGCCTCCTATCCAGCTTCACCCTCCCTCCCTTAAACAGTCTGTCCATCTCTCCATAGCCCCCACCTATCGCTGACCTTCTATCCAGCTTCACCCCCTCCTCCTCCCTGAAACAGTCTGTCCATCTCTCCATAGCCCCCACCTATCGCTGGCCTTCTATCCAGCTTCACCCACTGCTCCTCCCTTATACAGTCTGTCCATATCTCCATAGCCCACACCTATCGCTGGCCTCCTATCCAGATTCACCCCCTCCTCCCTTAAACAGTCTGTCCATCTCTCCTTAGCCCCCACCTCTCGCTTACCTTCTATCCAGCTTCACCCTCCCTACCTTAAACAGTCTGTCCATCTCTTCATAGCCCCCACCTATCGCTGACCTTCTATCCAGCTTCACCCCCTCCTCCCTTAAACAGTCTGTCCATCTCTCCATAGCCCTCAGCTATCTCTGGCCTTCTATTCAGCTTCACCCCCCCTCCCTTAAACAGTCTGTCCATCTCTCCATAGTCCACACATATCGTTGGCCTCCTATCCAGCTTCACCCTCCCTCCCTTAAACAGTCTGTCCATCTCTCCATAGCCCCCACCTATCGCTGGCCTTCTATCCAGCTTCACCCCACCCACCTCCATGAAACAGTCTGTCCATCTCTCCATAGCCCCCACCTCTCACTTACCTTCTATCCAGCTTAACCCCACCCACCTCCCTTAAACAGTCTGTCCATCTCTCCATAGCCCCCACCTATCACTGGCCTCCTATCCAGCTTCACCCTCCCTCCCTTAAACAGTCTGTCCATCTCTCCATAGCCCCCACCTATCGCTGACCTTCTATCCAGTTTCACCCCCTCCTCCTCCCTTGAACAAACTGTCCATGTCTCCACCACCCCCACCTATTGCTGGCCTTCTATCCAGCTTCACCCCCTCCTCCCTTAAACAGTCTGTCCATCCCTCCATAGCCCCCACCTATCGCTGACCTTCTATCCAGCTTCACCCCCTCCTCCTCCCTTATACAGTCTGTCCATCTCTCCATAGCCCCCACCTATCGCTGGCCTCCTATCCAGCTTCACCCCCTCCTCTCTTAAACAGTCTGTCCATCTCTCCATAGCCCCCACCTCTCGCTTACCTTCTATCCAGCTTCACCCCGCCCACCTCCCTGAAACAGTCTGTCCATCTCTCCATAGCCCCCACCTATCGCTTACCTTCTATCCAGCTTCACCCTCCCTCCCTTAAACAGTCTGTCCATCTCTCCATAGTCCCCACCTATCGCTGGCCTCCTATCCGGCTTCACCCCACCCACCTCCCTTAAACAGTCTGTCCATCTCTCCATAGCCCCCACCTATCGCTGACCTTCTATCCAGCTTCACCCCCTCCTCCCTTAAACAGTCTGTCCATCTCTCCATAGCCCTCAGCTATCTCTGGCCTTCTATTCAGCTTCACCCCCCCTCCCTTAAACAGTCTGTCCATCTCTCCATAGTCCACACATATCGTTGGCCTCCTATCCAGCTTCACCCTCCCTCCCTTAAACAGTCTGTCCATCTCTCCATAGCCCCCACCCCTCGCTTACCTTCTATCCAGCTTAACCCCACCCACCTCCCATAAACAGTCTGTCCATCTCTCCATAGCCCCCACCTATCGCTGACCTTCTATCCAGCTTCCACCCACTCCTCCCTTATAAAGTCTGTCCATCTCTCCATAGCCCCCACCTATCGCTGACCTTCTATCCTGCTTCCACCCACTCCTCCCTTATACAGTCTGTCCATCTCTCCATAGCCCCCAAATATCGCTGACCTTCTATCCAGCTTCACCCCTCCCTCCTCCCTTAAACAGTCTGTCCATCTCTCCATAGCCCCCACCTATCTCTGACCTTCTATCCATCTTCACCCCTCCCTCCTCCCTTAGACAGTCTGTCCATCTCTCCATAGCCCACACCTATCGCTGGCCTTCTATCCAGCTTAACCCCACCCACCTCCCTTAAACAGTCTGTCCATCTCTCCATAGCCTCCACCTATCGCTGACCTTCTATCCAGCTTCCACCCACTCCTCCCTTATACTGTCTGTCCATCTCTCCATAGCCCCCACCTATCGCTGGCCTTCTATCCAGCTTCACCCCCTCCTCCCTTAAACAGTCTGTCCATCTCTACATAGCCCTCACCTATCGCTGGCCTTCTATCCAGCTTCACCCCACCCACTTCCCTTAAACAGTCTGTCCATCTCTCCATAGCCCCTACCTATCGCTGGCCTCCTATACAGCTTCACCCTCCCTCCCTTAAACAGTCTGTCCATCTCTCCATAGCCCCCACCTATCGCTGACCTTCTATCCAGCTTCACCCCTCCCTCCTCCCTTAAACAGTCTGGCCATCTCTCCATAGCCCCCACCTATCGCTGACCTTCTATCCAGCTTCACCCCTCCCTCCTCCCTTAGACAGTCTGTCCATCTCTCCATAGCCCACACATATCGCTGGCCTTCTATCCAGCTTAACCCCACCCACCTCCCTTAAACAGTCTGTCCATCTCTCCATAGCCCCTACCTATCGCTGGCCTCCTATCCAGCTTCACCCTCCCTCCTCCCTTATACAGTCTGTCCATCTCTCCATAGCCCCCACCCCTCGCTTACCTTCTATCCAGCTTCACCCCACCCACCTCCCTTAAACAGTCTGTCCATCTCTCCATAGCCCCCACCTATCGCTTACCTTCTATCCAGCTTCACCCTCCCTCCCTTAAACAGTCTGTCCATCTCTCCATAGCCCACACCTATCGCTGGCCTCCTATCCAGCTTCACCCCACCCACCTCCCTTAAACAGTCTGTCCATCTCTCCATAGCCCCCACCTATCGCTGACCTTCTATCCAGCTTCACCCCCTCCTCCCTTAAACAGTCTGTCCATCTCTCCATAGCCCTCACCTATCGCTGGCCTTCTATCCAGCTTCACCCCACCCACCTCCCTTAAACAGTCTGTCCATCTCTCCATAGCCCCTACCTATCGCTGGCCTCCTATCCAGCTTCACCCTCCCTCCCTTATACAGTCTGTCCATCTCTCCATAGCCCCCACCTATCGCTGACCTTCTATCCAGCTTCACCCCTCCCTCCTCCCTTAAACAGTCTGTCCATCTCTCCATAGCCCCCACCTATCTCTGACCTTCTATCCATCTTCACCCCTCCCTCCTCCCTTAGACAGTCTGTCCATCTCTCCATAGCCCACACCTATCGCTGGCCTTCTATCCAGCTTAACCCCACCCACCTCCCTTAAACAGTCTGTCCATCTCTCCATAGCCCCCACCTATCGCTAGCCTCCTATCCAGCTTCACCCTCCCTCCCTTAAACAGTCTGTCCATCTCTCCATAGCCCCCACCTATCGCTGACCTTCTATCCAGCTTCACCCCCTCCTCCTCCCTGAAACAGTCTGTCCATCTCTCCATAGCCCCCACCTATCGCTGGCCTTCTATCCAGCTTCACCCACTGCTCCTCCCTTATACAGTCTGTCCATATCTCCATAGCCCACACCTATC
This sequence comes from Carcharodon carcharias, assembly GCF_017639515.1. Classification (NCBI taxonomy): domain Eukaryota; kingdom Metazoa; phylum Chordata; class Chondrichthyes; order Lamniformes; family Lamnidae; genus Carcharodon; species Carcharodon carcharias. Next base: position 230,186 of record NW_024470648.1, on the reverse strand, counting down.
GCTGGCCTCCTATCCAGATTCACCCCCTCCTCCCTTAAACAGTCTGTCCATCTCTCCTTAGCCCCCACCTCTCGCTTACCTTCTATCCAGCTTCACCCTCCCTACCTTAAACAGTCTGTCCATCTCTCCATAGCCCCCACCTATCGCTGACCTTCTATCCAGCTTCACCCCCTCCTCCCTTAAACAGTCTGTCCATCTCTCCATAGCCCTCAGCTATCTCTGGCCTTCTATTCAGCTTCACCCCCCCTCCCTTAAACAGTCTGTCCATCTCTCCATAGTACACATATATCGTTGGCCTCCTATCCAGCTTCACCCTCCCTCCCTTAAACAGTCTGTCCATCTCTCCATAGCCCCCACCTATCGCTGGCCTTCTATCCAGCTTCACCCCACCCACCTCCATGAAACAGTCTGTCCATCTCTCCATAGCCCCCACCTCTCACTTACCTTCTATCCAGCTTAACCCCACCCACCTCCCTTAAACAGTCTGTCCATCTCTCCATAGCCCCCACCTATCGCTGGCCTCCTATCCAGCTTCACCCTCCCTCCCTTAAACAGTCTGTCCATCTCTCCATAGCCCCCACCTATCGCTGACCTTCTATCCAGTTTCACCCCCTCCTCCTCCCTTGAACAAACTGTCCATGTCTCCACCACCCCCACCTATTGCTGGCCTTCTATCCAGCTTCACCCCCTCCTCCCTTAAACAGTCTGTCCATCCCTCCATAGCCCCCACCTATCGCTGACCTTCTATCCAGCTTCACCCCCTCCTCCTCCCTTATACAGTCTGTCCATCTCTCCATAGCCCCCACCTATCGCTGGCCTCCTATCCAGCTTCACCCCCTCCTCTCTTAAACAGTCTGTCCATCTCTCCATAGCCCCCACCTCTCGCTTACCTTCTATCCAGCTTCACCCCACCCACCTCCCTGAAACAGTCTGTCCATCTCTCCATAGCCCCCACCTATCGCTTACCTTCTATCCAGCTTCACCCTCCCTCCCTTAAACAGTCTGTCCATCTCTCCATAGTCCCCACCTATCGCTGGCCTCCTATCCGGCTTCACCCCACCCACCTCCCTTAAACAGTCTGTCCATCTCTCCATAGTCCCCACCTATCGCTGACCTTCTATCCAGCTTCACCCCCTCCTCCCTTAAACAGTCTGTCCATCTCTCCATAGCCCTCAGCTATCTCTGGCCTTCTATTCAGCTTCACCCCCCCTCCCTTAAACAGTCTGTCCATCTCTCCATAGTCCACACATATCGTTGGCCTCCTATCCAGCTTCACCCTCCCTCCCTTAAACAGTCTGTCCATCTCTCCATAGCCCCCACCCCTCGCTTACCTTCTATCCAGCTTAACGCCACCCACCTCCCTTAAACAGTCTGTCCATCTCTCCATAGCCCCCACCTATCGCTGACCTTCTATCCAGCTTCCACCCACTCCTCCCTTATAAAGTCTGTCCATCTCTCCATAGCCCCCACCTATCGCTGACCTTCTATCCTGCTTCCACCCACTCCTCCCTTATACAGTCTGTCCATCTCTCCATAGCCCCCAAATATCGCTGACCTTCTATCCAGCTTCACCCCTCCCTCCTCCCTTAAACAGTCTGTCCATCTCTCCATAGCCCCCACCTATCGCTGGCCTTCTATCCATCTTCACCCCTCCCTCCTCCCTTAGACAGTCTGTCCATCTCTCCATAGCCCACACCTATCGCTGGCCTTCTATCCAGCTTAACCCCACCCACCTCCCTTAAACAGTCTGTCCATCTCTCCATAGCCCCCACCTATCGCTGGCCTTCTATCCAGCTTCACCCCACCCACCTCCATGAAACAGTCTGTCCATCTCTCCATAGCCCCCACCTCTCACTTACCTTCTATCCAGCTTAACCCCACCCACCTCCCTTAAACAGTCTGTCCATCTCTCCATAGCCCCCACCTATCGCTGGCCTCCTATCCAGCTTCACCCTCCCTCCCTTAAACAGTCTGTCCATCTCTCCATAGCCCCCACCTATCGCTGACCTTCTATCCAGTTTCACCCCCTCCTCCTCCCTTGAACAAACTGTCCATGTCTCCACCACCCCCACCTATTGCTGGCCTTCTATCCAGCTTCACCCCCTCCTCCCTTAAACAGTCTGTCCATCCCTCCATAGCCCCCACCTATCGCTGACCTTCTATCCAGCTTCACCCCCTCCTCCTCCCTTATACAGTCTGTCCATCTCTCCATAGCCCCCACCTATCGCTGGCCTCCTATCCAGCTTCACCCCCTCCTCTCTTAAACAGTCTGTCCATCTCTCCATAGCCCCCACCTCTCGCTTACCTTCTATCCAGCTTCACCCCACCCACCTCCCTGAAACAGTCTGTCCATCTCTCCATTGCCCCCACCTATCGCTTACCTTCTATCCAGCTTCACCCTCCCTCCCTTAAACAGTCTGTCCATCTCTCCATAGTCCCCACCTATCGCTGGCCTCCTATCCGGCTTCACCCCACCCACCTCCCTTAAACAGTCTGTCCATCTCTCCATAGCCCCCACCTATCGCTGACCTTCTATCCAGCTTCACCCCCTCCTCCCTTAAACAGTCTGTCCATCTCTCCATAGCCCTCAGCTATCTCTGGCCTTCTATTCAGCTTCACCCCCCCTCCCTTAAACAGTCTGTCCATCTCTCCATAGTCCACACATATCGTTGGCCTCCTATCCAGCTTCACCCTCCCTCCCTTAAACAGTCTGTCCATCTCTCCATAGCCCCCACCCCTCGCTTACCTTCTATCCAGCTTAACCCCACCCACCTCCCTTAAACAGTCTGTCCATCTCTCCATAGCCCCCACCTATCGCTGACCTTCTATCCAGCTTCCACCCACTCCTCCCTTATAAAGTCTGTCCATCTCTCCATAGCCCCCACCTATCGCTGACCTTCTATCCTGCTTCCACCCACTCCTCCCTTATACAGTCTGTCCATCTCTCCATAGCCCCCAAATATCGCTGACCTTCTATGCAGCTTCACCCCTCCCTCCTCCCTTAAACAGTCTGTCCATCTCTCCATAGCCCCCACCTATCTCTGACCTTCTATCCATCTTCACCCCTCCCTCCTCCCTTAGACAGTCTGTCCATCTCTCCATAGCCCACACCTATCGCTGGCCTTCTATCCAGCTTAACCCCACCCACCTCCCTTAAACAGTCGGTCCATCTCTCCATAGCCCCCACCTATCGCTAGCCTCCTATCCAGCTTCACCCTCCCTCCCTTAAACAGTCTGTCCATCTCTCCATAGCCCCCACCTATCGCTGACCTTTTATCCAGCTTCACCCCCTCCTCCTCCCTTAAACAGTCTGTCCATCTCTCCATAGCCCCCACCTATCGCTGGCCTTCTATCCAGCTTCACACCCTCCTCCTCCCTTATACAGTCTGTCCATCTCTCCATAGCCCACACCTATCGCTGGCCTCCTATCCAGGTTCACCCCCTCCTCCCTTAAACAGTCTGTCCATCTCTCCATAGCCCCCACCTATCGCTGACCTTCTATCCAGCTTCACCCCCTCCTCCCTTAAACAGTCTGTCCATCTCTCCATAGCCCTCAGCTATCTCTGGCCTTCTATTCAGCTTCACCCCCCCCTCCCTTAAACAGTCTGTCCATCTCTCCATAGTCCACACATATCGTTGGCCTCCTATCCAGCTTCACCCTCCCTCCCTTAAACAGTCTGTCCATCTCTCCATAGCCCCCACCTATCGCTGGCCTTCTATCCAGCTTCACCCCACCCACCTCCATGAAACAGTCTGTCCATCTCTCCATAGCCCCCACCTGTCACTTACCTTCTATCCAGCTTAACCCCACCCACCTCCCTTAAACAGTCTGTCCATCTCTCCATAGCCCCCACCTATCGCTGGCCTCCTATCCAGCTTCACCCTCCCTCCCTTAAACAGTCTGTCCATCTCTCCATAGCCCCCACCTATCGCTTACCTTCTATCCAGCTTCACCCTCCCTCCCTTAAACAGTCTGTCCATCTCTCCATAGCCTCCACCTATCGCTGGCCTCCTATCCAGCTTCACCCCACCCACCTCCCTTAAACAGTCTGTCCATCTCTCCATAGCCCCCACCTATCGCTGACCTTCTATCCAGCTTCACCCCCTCCTCCCTTAAACAGTCTGTCCATCTCTCCATAGCCCTCAGCTATCTCTGGCCTTCTATTCAGCTTCACCCCCCCTCCCTTAAACAGTCTGTCCATCTCTCCATAGTCCACACATATCGTTGGCCTCCTATCCAGCTTCACCCTCCCTCCCTTAAACAGTCTGTCCATCTCTCCATAGCCCCCACCTCTCGCTTACCTTCTATCCAGCTTAACCCCACCCACCTCCCTTAAACAGTCTGTCCATCTCTCCATAGCCCCCACCTATCGCTGACCTTCTATCCAGCTTCCACCCACTCCTCCCTTATAAAGTCTGTCCATCTCTCCATAGCCCCCACCTATCGCTGACCTTCTATCCTGCTTCCACCCACTCCTCCCTTATACAGTCTGTCCATCTCTCCATAGCCCCCACCTATCGCTGACCTTCTATCCAGCTTCACCCCTCCCTCCTCCCTTAAACAGTCTGTCCATCTCTCCATAGCCCCCACCTATCTCTGACCTTCTATCCATCTTCATCCCTCCCTCCTCCCTTAGACAGTCTGTCCATCTCTCCATAGCCCACACCTATCGCTGGCCTTCTATCCAGCTTAACCCCACCCACCTCCCTTAAACAGTCTGTCCATCTCTCCATAGCCCCCACCTATCGCTAGCCTCCTATCCAGCTTCACCCTCCCTCCCTTAAACAGTCTGTCCATCTCTCCATAGCCCCCACCTATCGCTGACCTTCTATCCAGCTTCACCCCCTCCTCCTCCCTTAAACAGTCTGTCCATCTCTCCATAGCCCCCACCTATCGCTGGCCTTCTATCCAGCTTCACCCCCTCCTCCTCCCTTAGACAGTCTGTCCATCTCTCCATAGCCCACACCTATCGCTGGCCTCCTATCCAGCTTCACCCCCTCCTCCCTTAAACAGTCTGTCCATCTCTCCATAGCCCCCACCTCTCGCTTACCTTCTATCCAGCTTCACCCTCCCTCCCTTAAACAGTCTGTCCATCTCTCCATAGCCCCCACCTATCGCTGACCTTCTATCCAGCTTCCACCCACTCCACCCTTATACTGTCTGTCCATCTCTCCATAGCCCCCACCTATCGCTGACCTTCTATCCAGCTTCACCCTCCCTCCCTTAAACAGTCTGTCCATCTCTCCATAGCCCCCACCTATCGCTGACCTTCTATCCAGCTTCACCCCCTCCTCCCTTAAACAGTCTGTCCATCTCTCCATAGCCCTCAGCTATCTCTGGCCTTCTATTCAGCTTCACCCCCCCTCCCTTAAACAGTCTGTCCATCTCTCCATAGTCCACACATATCGTTGGCCTCCTATCCAGCTTCACCCTCCCTCCCTTAAACAGTCTGTCCATCTCTCCATAGCCCCTACCTCTCACTTACCTTCTATCCAGCTTAACCCCACCCACCTCCCTTAAACAGTCTGTCCATCTCTCCATAGCCCCCACCTATCGCTGGCCTCCTATCCAGCTTCACCCTCCCTCCCTTAAACAGTCTGTCCATCTCTCCATAGCCCCCACCTATCGCTGACCTTCTATCCAGTTTCACCCCCTCCTCCTCCCTTGAACAAACTGTCCATCTCTCCACCACCCCCACCTATTGCGGGCCTTCTATCCAGCTTCACCCCCTCCTCCCTTAAACAGTCTGTCCATCCCTCCATAGCCCCCACCTATCGCTGACCTTCTATCCAGCTTCACCCCCTCCTCCTCCCTTATACAGTCTGTCCATCTCTCCATAGCCCCCACCTATCGCTGGCCTCCTATCCAGCTTCATCCCCTCCTCTCTTAAACAGTCTGTCCATCTCTCCATAGCCCCCACCTCTCGCTTACCTTCTATCCAGCTTCACCCCACCCACCTCCCTTAAACAGTCTGTCCATCTCTCCATAGCCCCCACCTATCGCTTACCTTCTATCCAGCTTCACCCTCCCTCCCTTAAACAGTCTGTCCATCTCTCCATAGCCCCCACCTATCGCTGGCCTCCTATCCAGCTTCACCCCACCCACCTCCCTTAAACAGTCTGTCCATCTCTCCATAGCCCCCACCTATCGCTGACCTTCTATCCAGCTTCACCCCCTCCTCCCTTAAACAGTCTGTCCATCTCTCCATAGCCCTCACCTATCGCTGGCCTCCTATCCAGCTTCACCCTCCCTCCCTTAAACAGTCTGTCCATCTCTCCATAGCCCCCACCTATCGCTGGCCTTCTATCCAGCTTCACCCCACCCACCTCCATGAAACAGTCTGTCCATCTCTCCATAGCCCCCACCTATCGCTGACCTTCTATCCAGCTTCACCCCTCCCTCCTCCCTTAAACAGTCTGTCCATCTCTCCATAGCCCCCACCTATCTCTGACCTTCTATCCATCTTCACCCCTCCCTCCTCCCTTAGACAGTCTGTCCATCTCTCCATAGCCCACACCTATCGTTGGCCTTCTATCCAGCTTATCCCCACCCACCTCCCTTAAACAGTCTGTCCATCTCTCCATCGCTCCCACCTATCGCTAGCCTCCTATCCAGCTTCACCCTCCCTCCCTTAAACAGTCTGTCCATCTCTCCATAGCCCCCACATATCGCTGACCTTCTATCCAGCTTCACCCCCTCCTCCTCCCTTAAACAGTCTGTCCATCTCTCCATAGCCCACACCTATCGCTGGCCTTCTATCCAGCTTAACCCCACCCACCTCCCTTAAACAGTCTGTCCATCTCTCCATAGCCCCCACCTATCGCTAGCCTCCTATCCAGCTTCACCCTCCCTCCCTTAAACAGTCTGTCCATCTCTCCATAGCCCCCACCTATCGCTGACCTTCTATCCAGCTTCACCCCCTCCTCCTCCCTTAAACAGTCTGTCCATCTCTCCATAGCCCCCACCTATCGCTGGCCTTCTATCCAGCTTCACCCCCTCCTCCTCCCTTATACAGTCTGTCCATCTCTCCATAGCCCACACCTATCGCTGGCCTCCTATCCAGCTTCACCCCCTCCTCCCTTAAACAGTCTGTCCATCTCTCCATAGCCCCCACCTCTCGCTTAACTTCTATCCAGCTTCACCCTCCCTCCCTTAAACAGTCTGTCCATCTCTCCATAGCCCCCACCTATCGCTGACCTTCTATCCAGCTTCACCCTCCCTCCCTTAAACAGTCTGTCCATCTCTCCATAGCCCCCACCTATCGCTGACCTTCTATCCAGCTTCACCCCCTCCTCCCTTTAACAGTCTGTCCATCTCTCCATAGCCCTCAGCTATCTCTGGCCTTCTATTCAGCTTCACCCCCCCTCCCTTAAACAGTCTGTCCATCTCTCCATAGTCCACACATATCGTTGGCCACCTATCCAGCTTCACCCTCCCTCCCTTAAACAGTCTGTCCATCTCTCCATAGCCCCCACCTATCGCTGGCCTTCTATCCAGCTTCACCCCACCCACCTCCCTTAAACAGTCTGTCCATCTCTCCATAGCCCCCACCTGTCACTTACCTTCTATCCAGCTTAACCCCACCCACCTCCCTTAAACAGTCTGTCCATCTCTCCATAGCCCCCACCTATCGCTGGCCTCCTATCCAGGTTCACCCTCCCTCCCTTAAACACTCTGTCCATCTCTCCATAGCCCCCACCTATCGCTTACCTTCTATCCAGCTTCACCCTCCCTCCCTTAAACAGTCTGTCAATCTCTCCATAGCCCCCACCTATCGCTGGCCTCCTATCCAGCTTCACCCCACCCACCTCCCTTAAACAGTCTGTCCATCTCTCCATAGCCCCCACCTATCGCTGACCTTCTATCCAGCTTCACCCCCTCCTCCCTTAAACAGTCTGTCCATCTCTCCATAGCCCTCAGCTATCTCTGGCCTTCTATTCAGCTTCACCCCCCCTCCCTTAAACAGTCTGTCCATCTCTCCATAGTCCACACATATCGTTGGCCTCCTATCCAGCTTCACCCTCCCTCCCTTAAACAGTCTGTCCATCTCTCCATAGCCCCCACCTCTCCCTTACCTTCTATCCAGCTTAACCCCACCCACCTCCCTTAAACAGTCTGTCCATCTCTCCATAGCCCCCACCTATCGCTGACCTTCTATCCAGCTTCCACCCACTCCTCCCTTATAAAGTCTGTCCATCTCTCCATAGCCCCCACCTATCGCTGACCTTCTATCCTGCTTCCACCCACTCCTCCCTTATACAGTCTGTCCATCTCTCCTTAGCCCCCACATATCGCTGACCTTCTATCCAGCTTCACACCTCCCTCCTCCCTTAAACAGTCTGTCCATCTCTCCATAGCCCCCACCTATCTCTGACCTTCTATCCATCTTCACCCCTCCCTCCTCCCTTAGACAGTCTGTCCATCTCTCCATAGCCCACACCTATCGCTGGCCTTCTATCCAGCTTAACCCCACCCATCTCCCTTAAACAGTCTGTCCATCTCTCCATAGCCCCCACCTATCGCTAGCCTCCTATCCAGCTTCACCCTCCCTCCCTTAAACAGTCTGTCCATCTCTCCATAGCCCCCACCTATCGCTGACCTTCTATCCAGCTTCACCCCCTCCTCCTCCCTTAAACAGTCTGTCCATCTCTCCATAGCCCCCACCTATCGCTGGCCTTCTATCCAGCTTCACCCCCTCCTCCTCCCTTATACAGTCTGTCCATCTCTCCATAGCCCACACCTATCGCTGGCCTCCTATCCAGCTTCACCCCCTCCTCCCTTAAACAGTCTGTCCATCTCTCCATAGCCCCCACCTCTCGCTTACCTTCTATCCAGCTTCACCCTCCCTCCCTTAAACAGTCTGTCCATCTCTCCATAGCCCCCACCTATCGCTGACCTTCTATCCAGCTTCCACCCACTCCACCCTTATACTGTCTGTCCATCTCTCCATAGCCCCCACCTATCGCTGACCTTCTATCCAGCTTCACCCTCCCTCCCTTAAACAGTCTGTCCATCTCTCCATAGCCCCCACCTATCGCTGACCTTCTATCCAGCTTCACCCCCTCCTCCCTTAAACAGTCTGTCCATCTCTCCATAGCCCTCAGCTATCTCTGGCCTTCTATTCAGCTTCACCCCCCCTCCCTTAAACAGTCTGTCCATCTCTCCATAGTCCACACATATCGTTGGCCTCCTATCCAGCTTCTCCCTCCCTCCCTTAAACAGTCTGTCCATCTCTCCATAGCCCCCACCTATCGCTGGCCTTCTATCCAGCTTCACCCCACCCACCTCCATGAAACAGTCTGTCCATCTCTCCATAGCCCCCACCTCTCACTTACCTTCTATCCAGCTTAACCCCACCCACCTCCCTTAAACAGTCTGTCCATCTCTCCATAGCCCCCACCTATCGCTGGCCTCCTATCCAGCTTCACCCTCCCTCCCTTAAACAGTCTGTCCATCTCTCCATAGCCCCCACCTATCGCTGACCTTCTATCCAGTTTCACCCCCTCCTCCTCCCTTGAACAAACTGTCCATCTCTCCACCACCCCCACCTATCGCTGGCCTCCTATCCAGCTTCACCCCCTCCTCTCTTAAACAGTCTGTCCATCTCTCCATAGCCCCCACCTCTCGCTTACCTTCTATCCAGCTTCACCCCACCCACCTCCCTTAAACAGTCTGTCCATCTCTCCATAGCCCCCACCTCTCGCTTACCTTCTATCCAGCTTCACCCTCCCTCCCTTAAACAGTCTGTCCATCTCTCCATAGCCCCCACCTATCGCTGGCCTCCTATCCAGCTTCACCCCACCCACCTCCCTTAAACAGTCTGTCCATCTCTCCATAGCCCCCACCTATCGCTGACCTTCTATCCAGCTTCACCCCCTCCTCCCTTAAACAGTCTGTCCATCTCTCCATAGCCCTCACCTATCGCTGGCCTCCTATCCAGCTTCACCCTCCCTCCCTTAAACAGTCTGTCCATCTCTCCATAGCCCCCATCTATCGCTGACCTTCTATCCAGCTTCACCACTCCCTCCTCCCTTAAACAGTCTGTCCATCTCTCCATAGCCCCCACCTATCTCTGACCTTCTATCCATCTTCACCCCTCCCTCCTCCCTTAGACAGTCTGTCCATCTCTCCATAGCCCACACCTATCGCTGACCTTCTATCCAGCTTCACCCCCTCCTCCCTTAAACAGTCTGTCCATCTCTCCATAGCCCTCACCTATCGCTGGCCTTCTATCCAGCTTCACCCCACCCACCTCCCTTAAACAGTCTGTCCATCTCTCCATAGCCCCTACCTATCGCTGGCCTCCTATCCAGCTTCACCCTCCCTCCCTTAAACAGTCTGTCCATCTCTCCATAGCCCCCACCTATCGCTGACCTTCTATCCAGCTTCACCCCTCCCTCCTCCCTTAAACAGTCTGTCCATCTCTCCATAGCCCCCACCTATCTCTGACCTTCTATCCATCTTCACCCCTCCCTCGTCCCTTAGACAGTCTGTCCATCTCTCCATAGCCCACACCTATCGCTGGCCTTCTATCCAGCTTAACCCCACCCACCTCCCTTAAACAGTCTGTCCATCTCTCCATTGCCCCCACCTATCGCTAGCCTCCTATCCAGCTTCACCCTCCCTCCCTTAAACAGTCTGTCCATCTCTCCATAGCCCCCACCTATCGCTGACCTTCTATCCAGCTTCACCCCCTCCTCCTCCCTGAAACAGTCTGTCCATCTCTCCATAGCCCCCACCTATCGCTGGCCTTCTATCCAGCTTCACCCACTGCTCCTCCCTTATACAGTCTGTCCATATCTCCATAGCCCACACCTATCGCTGGCCTCCTATCCAGATTCACCCCCTCCTCCCTTAAACAGTCTGTCCATCTCTCCTTAGCCCCCACCTCTCGCTTACCTTCTATCCAGCTTCACCCTCCCTCCCTTAAACAGTCTGTCCATCTCTCCATGGCCCCCACCTATCGCTGACCTTCTATCCAGCTTCACCCCCTCCTCCCTTAAACAGTCTGTCCATCTCTCCATAGCCCTCAGCTATCTCTGGCCTCCTATCCAGCTTCACCCTCCCTCCCTTAAACAGTCTGTCCATCTCTCCATAGCCCCCACCTATCGCTGACCTTCTATCCAGTTTCACCCCCTCCTCCTCCCTTGAACAAACTGTCCATCTCTCCACCACCCCCACCTATCGCTGGCCTCCTATCCAGCTTCACCCCCTCCTCTCTTAAACAGTCTGTCCATCTCTCCATAGCCCCCACCTCTCGCTTACCTTCTATCCAGCTTCACCCCACCCACCTCCCTTAAACAGTCTGTCCATCTCTCCATAGCCCCCACCTATCGCTTACCTTCTATCCAGCTTCACCCTCCCTCCCTTAAACAGTCTGTCCATCTCTCCATAGCCCCCACCTATCGCTGGCCTCCTATCCAGCTTCACCCCACCCACCTCCCTTAAACAGTCTGTCCATCTCTCCATAGCCCCCACCTATCGCTGACCTTCTATCCAGCTTCACCCCCTCCTCCCTTAAACAGTCTGTCCATCTCTCCATAGCCCTCACCTATCGCTGGCCTCCTATCCAGCTTCACCCTCCCTCCCTTAAACAGTCTGTCCATCTCTCCATAGCCCCCATCTATCGCTGACCTTCTATCCAGCTTCACCACTCCCTCCTCCCTTAAACAGTCTGTCCATCTCTCCATAGCCCCCACCTATCTCTGACCTTCTATCCATCTTCACCCCTCCCTCCTCCCTTAGACAGTCTGTCCATCTCTCCATAGCCCACACCTATCGCTGACCTTCTATCCAGCTTCACCCCCTCCTCCCTTAAACAGTCTGTCCATCTCTCCATAGCCCTCACCTATCGCTGGCCTTCTATCCAGCTTCACCCCACCCACCTCCCTTAAACAGTCTGTCCATCTCTCCATAGCCCCTACCTATCGCTGGCCTCCTATCCAGCTTCACCCTCCCTCCCTTAAACAGTCTGTCCATCTCTCCATAGCCCCCACCTATCGCTGACCTTCTATCCAGCTTCACCCCTCCCTCCTCCCTTAAACAGTCTGTCCATCTCTCCATAGCCCCCACCTATCTCTGACCTTCTATCCATCTTCACCCCTCCCTCCTCCCTTAGACAGTCTGTCCATCTCTCCATAGCCCACACCTATCGCTGGCCTTCTATCCAGCTTAACCCCACCCACCTCCCTTAAACAGTCTGTCCATCTCTCCATTGCCCCCACCTATCGCTAGCCTCCTATCCAGCTTCACCCTCCCTCCCTTAAACAGTCTGTCCATCTCTCCATAGCCCCCACCTATCGCTGACCTTCTATCCAGCTTCACCCCCTCCTCCTCCCTGAAACAGTCTGTCCATCTCTCCATAGCCCCCACCTATCGCTGGCCTTCTATCCAGCTTCACCCACTGCTCCTCCCTTATACAGTCTGTCCATATCTCCATAGCCCACACCTATCGCTGGCCTCCTATCCAGATTCACCCCCTCCTCCCTTAAACAGTCTGTCCATCTCTCCTTAGCCCCCACCTCTCGCTTACCTTCTATCCAGCTTCACCCTCCCTCCCTTAAACAGTCTGTCCATCTCTCCATGGCCCCCACCTATCGCTGACCTTCTATCCAGCTTCACCCCCTCCTCCCTTAAACAGTCTGTCCATCTCTCCATAGCCCTCAGCTATCTCTGGCCTTCTATTCAGCTTCACCCCCCCTCCCTTAAACAGTCTGTCCATCTCTCCATAGTCCACACATATCGTTGGCCTCCTATCCAGCTTCACCCTCCCTCCCTTAAACAGTCTGTCCATCTCTCCATAGCCCCCACCTATCGCTGGCCTTCTATCCAGCTTCACCCCACCCACCTCCATGAAACAGTCTGTCCATCTCTCCATAGCCCCCACCTCTCACTTACCTTCTATCCAGCTTAACCCCACCCACCTCCCTTAAACAGTCTGTCCATCTCTCCATAGCCCCCACCTATCGCTGGCCTCCTATCCAGCTTCACCCTCCCTCCCTTAAACAGTCTGTCCATCTCTCCATAGCCCCCACCTATCGCTGACCTTCTATCCAGTTTCACCCCCTCCTCCTCCCTTGAACAAACTGTCCATGTCTCCACCACCCCCACCTATTGCTGGCCTTCTATCCAGCTTCACCCCCTCCTCCTCCCTTATACAGTCTGTCCATCTCTCCATAGCCCCCACCTATCGCTGGCCTCCTATCCAGCTTCACCCCCTCCTCTCTTAAACAGTCTGTCCATCTCTCCATAGCCCCCACCTATCGCTGGCCTCCTATCCAGCTTCACCCCACCCACCTCCCTTAAACAGTCTGTCCATCTCTCCATAGCCCCCACCTATCGCTGACCTTCTATCCAGCTTCACCCCCTCCTCCCTTAAACAGTCTGTCCATCTCTCCATAGCCCTCACCTATCGCTGGCCTTCTAACCAGCTTCACCCCCTCCTCCCTTAAACAGTCTGTCCATCTCTCCATAGCCCCTACCTATCGCTGGCCTCCTATCCAGCTTCACCCTCCCTCCCTTATACAGTCTGTCCATCTCTCCATAGCCCCCACCTATCGCTGACCTTCTATCCAGCTTCACCCCTCCCTCCTCCCTTAAACAGTCTGTCCATCTCTCCATAGCCCCCACATATCTCTGACATTCTATCCATCTTCACCCCTCCCTCCTCCCTTAGACAGTCTGTCCATCTATCCATAGCCCACACCTATCGCTGGCCTTCTATCCAGCTTAACCCCACCCACCTCCCTTAAACAGTCTGTCCATCTCTCCATAGCCCCCACCTATCGCTAGCCTCCTATCCAGCTTCACCCTCCCTCCCTTAAACAGTCTGTCCATCTCTCCATAGCCCCCACCTATCGCTGACCTTCTATCCAGCTTCACCCTCCCTCCCTTAAACAGTCTGTCCATCTCTCCATAGCCCCCACCTATCGCTGACCTTCTATCCAGCTTCACCCCCTCCTCCTCCCTTAAACAGTCTGTCCATCTCTCCATAGCCCCCACCTATCGCTGGCCTTCTATCCAGCTTCACCCCCTCCTCCTCCCTTATACAGTCTGTCCATCTCTCCATAGCCCCCACCTATCGCTGGCCTCCTATCCAGCTTCACCCTCCCTCCCTTAAACAGTCTGTCCATCTCTCCATAGCCCCACCTATCGCTGGCCTTCTACCCAGCTTCACCCCACCCACCTCCATGAAACAGTCTGTCCATCTCTCCATAGCCCCCACCTCTCACTTACCTTCTATCCAGCTTAACCCCACCCACCTCCCTTAAACAGTCTGTCCATCTCTCCATAGCCGCCACCTATCGCTGGCCTCCTATCCAGCTTCACCCTCCCTCCCTTAAACAGTCTGTCCATCTCTCCATAGCCCCCACCTATCGCTGACCTTCTATCCAGTTTCACCCCCTCCTCCTCCCTTGAACAAACTGTCCATCTCTCCACCACCCCCACCTATTGCTGGTCTTCTATCCAGCTTCACCCCCTCCTCCCTTAAACAGTCTGTCCATCCCTCCATAGCCCCCACCTATCGCTTACCTTCTATCCAGCTTCACCCCCTCCTCCTCCCTTATACAGTCTGTCCATCTCTCCATAGCCCCCACCTATCGCTGGCCTCCTATCCAGCTTCACACCCTCCTCTCTTAAACAGTCTGTCGATCTCTCCATAGCCCCCACCTCTCGCTTACCTTCTATCCAGCTTCACCCCACCCACCTCCCTTAAACAGTCTGTCCATCTCTCCATAGCCCCCACCTATCGCTTACCTTCTATCCAGCTTCACCCTCCCTCCCTTAAACAGTCTGTCCATCTCTCCATAGCCCCCACCTATCGCTGGCCTCCTATCCAGCTTCACCCCACCCACCTCCCTTAAACAGTCTGTCCATCTCTCCATAGCCCCCACCTATCGCTGACCTTCTATCCAGCTTCACCCCCTCCTCCCTTAAACAGTCTGTCCATCTCTCCATAGCCCTCACCTATCGCTGGCCTTCTATCCAGCTTCACCCCACCCACCTCCCTTAAACAGTCTGTCCATCTCTCCATAGCCCCTACCTATCGCTGGCCTCCTATCCAGCTTCACCCTCCCTCCCTTAAACAGTCTGTCCATCTCTCCATAGCCCCCACCTATCGCTGACCTTCTATCCAGCTTCACCCCTCCCTCCTCCCTTAAACAGTCTGTCCATCTCTCCATAGCCCCCACCTATCTCTGACCTTCTATCCATCTTCACCCCTCCCTCCTCCCTTAGACAGTCTGTCCATCTCTCCATAGCCCACACCTATCGCTAGCCTCCTATCCAGCTTCACCCTCCCTCCCTTAAACAGTCTGTCCATCTCTCCATAGCCCCCACCTATCGCTGACCTTCTATCCAGCTTCACCCCCTCCTCCTCCCTTATACAGTCTGTCCATCTCTCCATAGCCCCCACCTATCGCTAGCCTCCTATCCAGCTTCGCCCTCCCTCCCTTAAACAGTCTGTCCATCTCTCCATAGCCCCCACCTATCGCTGACCTTCTATCCAGCTTCAACCCCTCCTCCTCCCTTAAACAGTCTGTCCATCTCTCCATAGCCCCCACCTATCGCTGGCCTTCTATCCAGCTTCACCCCCTCCTCCTCCCTTATACAGTCTGTCCATCTCTCCATAGCCCACACCTATCGCTGGCCTCCTATCCAGCTTCACCCCCTCCTCCCTTAAACAGTCTGTCCATCTCTCCATAGCCCCCACCTCTCGCTTACCTTCTATCCAGCTTCACCCTCCCTCCCTTAAACAGTCTGTCCATCTCTCCATAGCCCCCACCTATCGCTGACCTTCTATCCAGCTTCCACCCACTCCACCCTTATACTGTCTGTCCATCTCTCCATAGCCCCCACCTATCGCTGACCTTCTATCCAGCTTCACCCTCCCTCCCTTAAACAGTCTGTCCATCTCTCCATAGCCCCCACCTATCGCTGACCTTCTATCCAGCTTCACCCCCTCCTCCCTTAAACAGTCTGTCCATCTCTCCATAGCCCTCAGCTATCTCTGGCCTTCTATTCAGCTTCACCCCCCCTCCCTTAAACAGTCTGTCCATCTCTCCATAGCCCCCACCTATCTCTGACCTTCTATCCAACTTCACCCCTCCCTCCTCCCTTAGACAGTCTGTCCATCTCTCCATAGCCCCCACCTATCGCTAGCCTCCTATCCAGCTTCACCCTCCCTCCCTTAAACAGTCTGTCCATCTCTCCATAGCCCCCACCTATCGCTGACCTTCTATCCAGCTTCACCCCCTCCTCCTCCCTTAAACAGTCTGTCCATCTCTCCATAGCCCCCACCTATCGCTGGCCTTCTATCCAGCTTCACCCCCTCCTCCTCCCTTATACAGTCTGTGCATCTCTCCATAGCCCACACCTATCGCTGGCCTCCTATCCAGCTTCACCCCCTCCTCCCTTAAACAGTCTGTCCATCTCTCCATAGCCCCCACCTCTCGCTTACCTTCTATCCAGCTTCACCCTCCCTCCCTTAAACAGTCTGTCCATCTCTCCATAGCCCCCACCTATCGCTGACCTTCTATCCAGCTTCACCCTCCCTCCCTTAAACAGTCTGTCCATCTCTCCATAGCCCCCACCTATCGCTGACCTTCTATCCAGCTTCACCCCCTCCTCCCTTAAACAGTCTGTCCATCTCTCCATAGCCCTCAGCTATCTCTGGCCTTCTATTCAGCTTCACCCCCCCTCCCTTAAACAGTCTGTCCATCTCTCCATAGTCCACACATATCGTTGGCCTCCTATCCAGCTTCACCCTCCCTCCCTTAAACAGTCTGTCCATCTCTCCATAGCCCCCACCTATCGCTGGCCTTCTATCCAGCTTCACCCCACCCACCTCCATGAAACAGTCTGTCCATCTCTCCATAGCCCCCACCTCTCACTTACCTTCTATCCAATTTAACCCCACCCACCTCCCTTAAACAGTCTGTCCATCTCTCCATAGCCCCCACCTATCGCTGGCCTCCTATCCAGCTTCACCCTCCCTCCCTTAAACAGTCTGTCCATCTCTCCATAGCCCCCACCTATCGCTGACCTTCTATCCAGTTTCACCCCCTCCTCCTCCCTTGAACAAACTGTCCATCTCTCCACCACCCCCACCTATTGCTGGCCTTCTATCCAGCTTCACCCCCTCCTCCCTTAAACAGTCTGTCCATCTCTCCATAGCCCCCACCTCTCGCTTACCTTCTATCCAGCTTCACCCCACCCACCTCCCTTAAACAGTCTGTCCATCCCTCCATAGCCCCCACCTATCGCTGACATTCTATCCAGCTTCACCCCCTCCTCCTCCCTTATACAGTCTGTCCATCTCTCCATAGCCCCCACCTATCGCTGGCCTCCTATCCAGCTTCACCCCCTCCTCTCTTAAACAGTCTGTCCATCTCTCCATAGCCCCCACCTCTCGCTTACCTTCTATCCAGCTTCACCCCACCCACCTCCCTTAAACAGTCGGTCCATCTCTCCATAGCCCCCACCTATCGCTTACCTTCTATCCAGCTTCACCCTCCTTCCCTTAAACAGTCTGTCCATCTCTCCATAGCCCCCACCTATCGCTGGCCTCCTATCCAGCTTCACCCCACCCACCTCCCTTAAACAGTCTGTCCATCTCTCCATAGCCCTCACCTATCGCTGGCCTCCTATCCAGCTTCACCCTCCCTCCCTTAAACAGTCTGTCCATCTCTCCATAGCCCCCATCTATCGCTGACCTTCTATCCAGCTTCACCACTCCCTCCTCCCTTAAACAGTCTGTCCATCTCTCCATAGCCCCCACCTATCTCTGACCTTCTATCCATCTTCACCCCTCCCTCCTCCCTTAGACAGTCTGTCCATCTCTCCATAGCCCACACCTATCGCTGGCCTTCTATCCAGCTTAACCCCACCCACCTCCCTTAAACAGTCTGTCCATCTCTCCATAGCCCCCACCTATCGCTGACCTTCTATCCAACTTCACCCCCTCCTCCTCCCTTAAACAGTCTGTCCATCTCTCCATAGCCCCCACCTATCGCTGGCCTTCTATCCAGCTTCACCCCCTCCTCCTCCCTTTTACAGTCTGTCCATCTCTCCATAGCCCCCACCTATCGCTGGCCTTCTATCCAGCTTCACCCCACCCACCTCCATGAAACAGTCTGTCCATCTCTCCATAGCCCCCACCTATCGCTGACCTTCTATCCAGCTTCACCCCTCCCTCCTCCCTTAAACAGTCTGTCCATCTCTCCATAGCCCCCACCTATCTCTGACCTTCTATCCATCTTCACCCCTCCCTCCTCCCTTAGACAGTCTGTCCATCTCTCCATAGCCCACACCTATCGTTGGCCTTCTATCCAGCTTATCCCCACCCACCTCCCTTAAACAGTCTGTCCATCTCTCCATCGCCCCCACCTATCGCTAGCCTCCTATCCAGCTTCACCCTCCCTCCCTTAAACAGTCTGTCCATCTCTCCATAGCCCCCACATATCGCTGACCTTCTATCCAGCTTCACCCCCTCCTCCTCCCTTAAACAGTCTGTCCATCTCTCCATAGCCCAGACCTATCGCTGGCCTTCTATCCAGCTTAACCCCACCCACCTCCCTTAAACAGTCTGTCCATCTCTCCATAGCCCCCACCTATCGCTAGCCTCCTATCCAGCTTCACCCTCCCTCCCTTAAACAGTCTGTCCATCTCTCCATAGCCCCCACCTATCGCTGACCTTCTATCCAGCTTCACCCCCTCCTCCTCCCTTAAACAGTCTGTCCATCTCTCCATAGCCCCCACCTATCGCTGGCCTTCTATCCAGCTTCACCCCCTCCTCCTCCCTTATACAGTCTGTCCATCTCTCCATAGCCCACACCTATCGCTGGCCTCCTATCCAGGTTCACCCCCTCCTCCCTTAAACAGTCTGTCCATCTCTCCATAGCCCCCACCTCTCGCTTACCTTCTATCCAGCTTCACCCTCCCTCCCTTAAACAGTCTGTCCATCTCTCCATAGCCCCCACCTATCGCTGACCTTCTATCCAGCTTCACCCCCTCCTCCCTTAAACAGTCTGTCCATCTCTCCATAGCCCTCAGCTATCTCTGGCCTTCTATTCAGCTTCACCCCCCCTCCCTTAAACAGTCTGTCCATCTCTCCATAGTCCACACATATCGTTGGCCTCATATCCAGCTTCACCCTCCCTCCCTTAAACAGTCTGTCCATCTCTCCATAGCCCCCACCTATCGCTGGCCTCCTATCCAGCTTAACCCCACCCACCTCCCTTAAACAGTCTGTCCATCTCTCCATAGCCCCCACCTATCGCTGGCCTTCTATCCAGCTTCACCCCACCCACCTCCATGAAAAAGTCTGTCCATCTCTCCATAGCCCCCACCTGTCACTTACCTTCTATCCAGCTTAACCCCACCCACCTCCCTTAAACAGTCTGTCCATCTCACCATAGCCCCCACCTATCGCTGGCCTCCTATCCAGCTTCACCCTCCCTCCCTTAAACAGTCTGTCCATCTCTCCATAGCCCCCACCTATCGCTTACCTTCTATCCAGCTTCACCCTCCCTCCCTTAAACAGTCTGTCCATCTCTCCATAGCCCCCACCTATCGCTGGCCTCCTATCCAGCTTCACCCCACCCACCTCCCTTAAACAGTCTGTCCATCTCTCCATAGCCCCCACCTATCGCTGACCTTCTATCCAGCTTAACCCCACCCACCTCCCTTAAACAGTCTGTCCATCTCTCCATAGCCCCCACCTATCGCTGGCCTTCTATCCAGCTTCACCCCACCCACCTCCATGAAACAGTCTGTCCATCTCTCCATAGCCCCCACCTGTCACTTACCTTCTATCCAGCTTAACCCCACCCACCTCCCTTAAACAGTCTGTCCATCTCTCCATAGCCCTCAGCTATCTCTGGCCTTCTATTCATCTTCACCCCCCCTCCCTTAAACAGTCTGTCCATCTCTCCATAGTCCACACATATCGTTGGCCTCCTATCCAGCTTCACCCTCCCTCCCTTAAACAGTCTGTCCATCTCTCCATAGCCCCCACCTCTCGCTTACCTTCTATCCAGCTTAACCCCACCCACCTCCCTTAAACAGTCTGTCCATCTCTCCATAGCCCCCACCTATCGCTGACCTTCTATCCAGCTTCCACCCACTCCTCCCTTATAAAGTCTGTCCATCTCTCCATAGCCCCCACCTATCGCTGACCTTCTATCCTGCTTCCACCCACTCCTCCCTTATACAGTCTGTCCATCTCTCCATAGCCCCCACCTATCGCTGACCTTCTATCCAGCTTCACCCCTCCCTCCTCCCTTAAACAGTCTGTCGATCTCTCCATAGCCCCCACCTATCTCTGACCTTCTATCCATCTTCACCCCTCCCTCCTCCCTTAGACAGTCTGTCCATCTCTCCATAGCCCACACCTATCGCTGGCCTTCTATCCAGCTTAACCCCACCCACCTCCCTTAAACAGTCTGTCCATCTCTCCATAGCCCCCACCTATCGCTAGCCTCCTATCCAGCTTCACCCTCCCTCCCTTAAACAGTCTGTCCATCTCTCCATAGCCCCCACCTATCGCTGACCTTCTATCCAGCTTCACCCCCTCCTCCTCCCTTAAACAGTCTGTCCATCTCTCCATAGCCCCCACCTATCGCTGGCCTTCTATCCAGCTTCACCCCCTCCTCCTCCCTTATACAGTCTGTCCATCTCTCCATAGCCCACACCTATCGCTGGCCTCCTATCCAGCTTCACCCCCTCCTCCCTTAAACAGTCTGTCCATCTCTCCATAGCCCCCACCTCTCGCTTACCTTCTATCCAGCTTCACCCTCCCTCCCTTAAACAGTCTGTCCATCTCTCCATAGCCCCCACCTATCGCTGACCTTCTATCCAGCTTCCACCCACTCCACCCTTATACTGTCTGTCCATCTCTCCATAGCCCCCACCTATCGCTGACCTTCTATCCAGCCTCACCCTCCCTCCCTTAAACAGTCTGTCCATCTCTCCATAGCCCCCACCTATCGCTGACCTTCTATCCAGCTTCACCCCCTCCTCCCTTAAACAGTCTGTCCATCTCTCCATAGCCCTCAGCTATCTCTGGCCTTCTATTCAGCTTCACCCCCCCTCCCTTAAACAGTCTGTCCATCTCTCCATAGTCCACACATATCGTTGGCCTCCTATCCAGCTTCACCCTCCCTCCCTTAAACAGTCTGTCCATCTCTCCATAGCCCCCACCTTATCGCTGGCCTTCTATCCAGCTTCACCCCACCCACCTCCATGAAACAGTCTGTCCATCTCTCCATAGCCCCCACCTCTCACTTACCTTCTATCCAGCTTAACCCCACCCACCTCCCTTAAACAGTCTGTCCATCTCTCCAAAGCCCCCACCTATCGCTGGCCTCCTATCCAGCTTCACCCTCCCTCCCTTAAACAGTCTGTCCATCTCTCCATAGCCCCCACCTATCGCTGACCTTCTATCCAGTTTCACCCCCTCCTCCTCCCTTGAACAAACTGTCCATCTCTCCACCACCCCCACCTATCGCTGGCCTCCTATCCAGCTTCACACCCTCCTCCCTTAAACAGTCTGTCCATCTCTCCATAGCCCCCACCTCTCGCTTACCTTCTATCCAGCTTCACCCCACCCACCTCCCTTATACAGTCTGTCCATCTCTCCATAGCCCCCACCTATCGCTTACCTTCTATCCAGCTTCACCCTCCCTCCCTTAAACAGTCTGTCCATCTCTCCATAGCCCCCACCTATCGCTGGCCTCCTATCCAGCTTCACCCCACCCACCTCCCTTAAACAGTCTGTCCATCTCTCCATAGCCCTCACCTATCGCTGGCCTCCTATCCAGCTTCACCCTCCCTCCCTTAAACAGTCTGTCCATCTCTCCATAGCCCCCATCTATCGCTGACCTTCTATCCAGCTTCACCACTCCCTCCTCCCTTAAACAGTCTGTCCATCTCTCCATAGCCCCCACCTATCTCTGACCTTCTATCCATCTTCACCCCTCCCTCCTCCCTTAGACAGTCTGTCCATCTCTCCATAGCCCACACCTATCGCTGGCCTTCTATCCAGCTTAACCCCACCCTCCCTCCCTTAAACAGTCTGTCCATCTCTCCATAGCCCCCACCTATCGCTGACCTTCTATCCAACTTCACCCCCTCCTCCTCCCTTAAACAGTCTGTCCATCTCTCCATAGCCCCCACCTATCGCTGGCCTTCTATCCAGCTTCACCCCACCCACCTCCATGAAACAGTCTGTCCATCTCTCCATAGCCCCCACCTATCGCTGACCTTCTATCCAGCTTCACCCCTCCCTCCTCCCTTAAACAGTCTGTCCATCTCTCCATAGCCCCCACCTATCTCTGACCTTCTATCCATCTTCACCCCTCCCTCCTCCCTTAGACAGTCTGTCCATCTCTCCATAGCCCACACCTATCGTTGGCCTTCTATCCAGCTTATCCCCACCCACCTCCCTTAAACAGTCTGTCCATCTCTCCATCGCCCCCACCTATCGCTAGCCTCCTATCCAGCTTCACCCTCCCTCCCTTAAACAGTCTGTCCATCTCTCCATAGCCCCCACATATCGCTGACCTTCTATCCAGCTTCACCCCCTCCTCCTCCCTTAAACAGTCTGTCCATCTCTCCATAGCCCCCACCTATCGCTGGCCTTCTATCCAGCTTCACCCCCTCCTCCTCCCTTATACAGTCTGTCCATCTCTCCATAGCCCACACCTATCGCTGGCCTCCTATCCAGCTTCACCCCCTCCTCCCTCAAACAGTCTGTCCATCTCTCCATAGCCCCCACCTCTCGCTTACCTTCTATCCAGCTTCACCCTCCCTCCCTTAAACTGTCTGTCCATCTCTCCATAGCCCCCACCTATCGCTGGCCTCCTATCCAGCTTCACCCCCTCCTCCTCCCTGAAACAGTCTGTCCATCTCTCCATAGCCCCCACCTATCGCTGACCTTCTATCCAACTTCCACCCACTCCACCCTTATACTGTCTGTCCATCTCTCCATAGCCCCCACCTATCGCTGACCTTCTATCCAGCTTCACCCCTCCCTCCTCCCTTAAACAGTCTGTCCATCTCTCCATAGCCCCCACCTATCTCTGACCTTCTATCCATCTTCACCCCTCCCTCCTCCCTTAGACAGTCTGTCCATCTCTCCATAGCCCACACCTATCGCTGGCCTTCTATCCAGCTTAACCCCACCCACCTCCCTTAAGCAGTCTGTCCATCTCTCCATAGACCCCACCTATCGCTAGCCTCCTATCCAGCTTCACCCTCCCTCCCTTAAACAGTCTGTCCATCTCTCCATAGCCCCCACCTATCGCTGACCTTCTATCCAGCTTCACCCCCTCCTCCTCCCTTAAACAGTCTGTCCATCTCTCCATAGCCCCCACCTATCGCTGGCCTTCTATCCAGCTTCACCCCCTCCTCCTCCCTTATACAGTCTGTCCATCTCTCCATAGCCCACACCTATCGCTGGCCTCCTATCCAGCTTCACCCCCTCCTCCCTTAAACAGTCTGTCCATCTCTCCATAGCCCCCACCTCTCGCTTACCTTCTATCCAGCTTCACCCTCCCTCCCTTAAACAGTCTTTCCATCTCTCCATAGCCCCCACCTATCGCTGACCTTCTATCCAGCTTCCACCCACTCCACCCTTATACTGTCTGTCCATCTCTCCATAGCCCCCACCTATCGCTGACCTTCTATCCAGCTTCACCCTCCCTCCCTTAAACAGTCTATCCATCTCTCCATAGCCCCCACCTCTCACTTACCTTCTATCCAGCTTAACCCCACCCACCTCCCTTAAACAGTCTGTCCATCTCTCCATAGCCCCCACCTATCGCTGGCCTCCTATCCAGCTTCACCCTCCCTCCCTTAAACAGTCTGTCCATCTCTCCATAGCCCGCACCTATCGCTGACCTTCTATCCAGCTTCACCCCTCCCTCCTCCCTTAAACAGTCTGTCCATCTCTCCATAGCCCCCACCTATCGCTGACCTTCTATCCAGCTTCACCCCCTCCTCCTCCCTTAAACAGTCTGTCCATCTCTCCATAGCCATCACCTATCGCTGGCCTTCTATCCAGCTTCACCCCCTCCTCCTCCCTTATACAGTCTGTCCATCTCTCCATAGCCCCCACCTATCGCTGGCCTTCTATCCAGCTTCACCCCACCCACCTCAATGAAACAGTCTGTCCATCTCTCCATAGCCCCCACCTATCGCTGACCTTCTATCCAGCTTCACCCCTCCCTTCTCCCTTAAACAGTCTGTCCATCTCTCCATAGCCCCCACCTATCTCTGACCTTCTATCCATCTTCACCCCTCCCTCCTCCCTTAGACTGTCTGTCCATCTCTCCATAGCCCACACCTATCGCTGGCCTTCTATCCAGCTTATCCCCACCCACCTCCCTTAAACAGTCTGTCCATCTCTCCATCGCCCCCACCTATCGCTAGCCTCCTATCCAGCTTCACCCTCCCTCCCTTAAACAGTCTGTCCATCTCTCCATAGCCCCCACCTATCGCTGACCTTCTATCCAGCTTCACCCTCCCTCCCTTAAACTGTCTGTCCATCTCTCCATAGCCCCCACCTATCGCTGACCTTCTATCCAGCTTCCACCCACTCCACCCTTATACTGTCTGTCCATCTCTCCATAGCCCCCACCTATCGCTGACCTTCTATCCAGCTTCACCCCTCCCTCCTCCCTTAAACAGTCTGTCCATCTCTCCATAGCCCCCACCTATCTCTGACCTTCTATCCATCTTCACCCCTCCCTCCTCCCTTAGACAGTCTGTCCATCTCTCCATAGCCCACACCTATCGCTGGCCTTCTATCCAGCTTCTCCCCACCCACCTCCCTTAAACAGTCTGTCCATCTCTCCATAGCCCCCACCTATCGCTGACCTTCTATCCAGCTTCACCCCTCCCACCTCCCTTAAACAGTCTGTCCATCTCTCCATAGCCCCCACCTATCGCTTACCTTCTATCCAGCTTCACCCCCTCTTCCCTTAAACAGTCTGTCCATCTCTCCATAGCCCCCACCTATCGCTTACCTTCTATCCAGCTTCACCCTCCCTCCCTTAAACAGTCTGTCCATCTCTCCATTGCCCCCACCTATCGCTGACCTTCTATCCAGCTTCCACCCACTCCTCCCTTATACTGCCTGTCCATCTCTCCATAGCCCCCACCTATCGCTGGCCATCTATCCAGCTTCACCCCCTCCTCCCTTAAACATTCTGTCCATCTCTCCATAGCCCTGAGCTATCTCTGGCCTTCTATTCAGCTTCACCCCCCCTCCCTTAAACAGTCTGTCCATCTCTCCATAGTCCACACATATCGTTGGCCTCCTATCCAGCTTCACCCTCCCTCCCTTAAACAGTCTGTCCATCTCTCCATAGCCCCCACCTCTCGCTTACCTTCTATCCAGCTTAACCCCACCCACCTCCCTTAAACAGTCTGTCCATCTCTCCATAGCCCCCACCTATCGCTGACCTTCTATCCAGCTTCCACCCACTCCTCCCTTATACAGTCTGTCCATCTCTCCATAGCCCCCACCTATCGCTGACCTTCTATCCAGCTTCCACCCACTCCTCCCTTATACAGTCTGTCCATCTCTCCATAGCCCCCACCTATCGCTGACCTTCTATCCAGCTTCACCCCCTCCTCCTCCCTTATACAGTCAGTCCATCTCTCCATATCCCCCACCTATTGCTGGCCTTCTATCCAGCTTCACCCCACCCACCTCCCTTAAACAGTCTGTCCATCTCTCCATAGCCCCCACCTCTCACTTACCTTCTATCCAGCTTCACCCCCTCCTCCCTTAAACAGTCTGTCCATCTCTCCATAGCACCCACCTATCGCTGACCTTCTATCCAGCTTCACCCTCCCTCCCTTAAACAGTCTGTCCATCTCTCCATAGCCCTCAGCTATCTCTGGCCTTCTATCCAGCTTCACCCCCCCTCCTCCCTTAAACAGTCTGTCCATCTCTCCATAGCCCCCACCTATCGCTGACCTTCTATCCAGCTTCACCCCCTCCTCCCTTAAACAGTCTGTCCTTCTCTCCATAGCCCCCACCTATCGCTGACCTTCTATCCAGCTTCACCCCCTCCTCCCTTATACAGTCTGTCCATCTCTCCATAGCCCCCACCTATCCCTGACCTTCTATCCAGCTTAACCCCCTCCTCTTCCCTTAAATAGTCTGTCCATCTCTCCATAGCCCCCACCTATCGTTGGCCTTCTATCCAGCTTCACCCCACCCACCTCCCTTATACAGTCTGTCCATCTCTCCATAGCCCCCGCCTATCGCTGACTTTCTATCCAGCTTCACCCCTCCCTCCTCCCTTAAACAGTCTGTCCATCTCTCCATAGCCCCCACCTATCGCTTACCTTCTATCCAGCTTCACCCCCTCCTTCTCCCTTAAACAGTCTGTCCATCTCTCCATAGACCCCACCTATCGCTGGCCTCCTATCCAGCTTCACCCTCCCTCCCTTATACAGTCTGTCCATCTCTCCATAGCCCCCACCTATCGCTGACCTTCTATCCAGCTTTAACACTCCCCCCTTAAACAGTCTGTCCTCTCTCCATAGCCCCCACCTCTCGCTTACCTTCTATCCAGCTTCACCACCCACCTCCCTTAAACAGTCTGTCCATCTCTCCATAGCCCCCACCTATCGCTGGCCTTCTATCCAGCTTTAACACTCCCCCCTTAAACAGTCTGTCCTCTCTCCATAGCCCCCACCTCTCGCTTAGCTTCTATCCAGCTTCACCCCACCCACCTCCCTTAAACAGTCGGTCCATCTCTCCAGAGCCCCCACCTATCGCTGGCCTCCTATCCAGCTTCACCCTCCCTCCCTTAAACAGTCTGTCCATTTCTCCATAGCCCCCACCTATCGCTGACCTTCTATCCAGCTTCCACCCAATCCTCCCTTATACTGTCTGTCCATCTCTCCATAGCCCCCACCTATCGCTGGCCTTCTATCCAGCTTCACCCCCTCCTCCCTTAAACAGTCTGTCCATCTCTCCATAGCACTCAGCTATCTCTGGCCTTCTATTCAGCTTCACCCCCCCTCCCTTAAACAGTCTGTCCATCTCTCCATAGTCCACACATATCGTTGGCCTCCTATCCAACTTCACCCTCCCTCCCTTAAACAGTCTGTCCATCTCTCCATAGCCCCCACCTCTCGCTTACCTTCTATCCAGCTTAACCCCACCCACCTCCCTTAAACAGTCTGTCCATCTCTCCATAGCCCCCACCTATCGCTGACCTTCTATCCAGCTTCCACCCACTCCTCCCTTATACAGTCTGTCCATCTCTCCATAGCCCCCACCTATCGCTGACCTTCTATCCAGCTTCACACCCCCTCCTCCATTAAACAGTCTGTCCATCTCTCCATAGCCCCCACCTATCGCTGACCTTCTATCCAGCTTCACCCCGCCTTCTCCCTTAAACAGTCTGTCCATCTCTCCATAGCCCCCTCCTATCGCTGACCTTCTATCCAGCTTCACCCCCTCCTCCCTTATACAGTCTGTCCATCTCTCCTTAGCCCCCACCTATCGCTGACCTTCTATCCAGCTTCACCCCACCCACCTCCCTTATACAGTCTGTCCATCTCTCCATAGCCCCCACCTATCGCTGGCCTCCTATCCAGCTTCACCCCACCCTCCCTCCCTTAAACAGTCTGTCCATCTCTCCATAGCCCCCACCTATCGCTGACCTTCTATCCAGCTTCTCCCCCTCCTCCACCTTTATACTGTCTGTCCATCTCTCCATAGCCCCCACCTCTCGCTTACCTTCTAACCAGCTTCACCCTCCCTCCCTTAAACAGTCTGTCCATCTCTCCATAGCCCCCACCTCTCGCTTACCTTCTGTCCAGCTTCACCCCCTCCTCCTCCCTTAAACAGTCTGTCCATCTCTCCATAGCCCCCACCTATCGCTGGCCTTCTATCCAGCTTCACCCCCTCCTCCCTTAAACAGTCTGTCCATCTCTCCATAGCCCACACCTATCGCTGGCCTTCTATCCAGCTTAACCCCACCCACCTCCCTTAAACAGTCTGTCCATCTCTCCATAGCCCCCACCTATCGCTGGCCTCCTATCCAGCTTCACCCTCCCTCCCTTAAACAGTCTGTCCATCTCTCCATAGCCCCCACCTATCGCTGGCCTTCTATCCAGCTTCACCCCACCCACCTCCATGAAACAGTCTGTTCATCTCTCCATAGCCCCCACCTCTCACTTACCTTCTATCCAGCTTAACCCCACCCACCTCCCTTAAACAGTCTGTCCATCTCTCCATAGCCCCCACCTATCGCTGGCCTCCTATCCAGCTTCACCCTCCCTCCCTTAAACAGTCTGTCCATCTCTCCATAGCCCCCACCTATCGCTGACCTTCTATCCAGTTTCACCCCATCCTCCTCCCTTGAACAGTCTGTCCATCTCTCCACCACCCCAACCTATTGCTGGCCTTCTATCCAGCTTCACCCCCTCCTCCCTTAAACAGTCTGTCCATCTCTCCAAATCCCCCACCTATCGCTGACCTTCTATCCAGCCTCTCCCCCTCCTCCTCCCTTATACAGACTGTCCATCTCTCCATAGCCCCCACCTATCGCTGGCCTCCTATCCAGCTTCACCCCCTCCTCTCTTAAACAGTCTGTCCATCTATCCATAGCCCCCACCTCTCGCTTACCTTCTATCCAGCTTCACCCCACCCACCTCCCTTAAACAGTCTGTCCATCTCTCCATAGCCCCCACCTATCGCTTACCTTCTATCCAGCTTCACCCTCCCTCCCTTAAACAGTCTGTCCATCTCTCCATAGCCCTCACCTATCGCTGGCCTTCTATCCAGCTTCACCCCACCCACCTCCCTTAAACAGTCTGTCCATCTCTCCATAGCCCTCACCTATCGCTGGCCTTCTATCCAGCTTCACCCCACCCACCTCCCTTAAACAGTCTGTCCATCTCTCCATAGCCCCTACCTATCGCTGGCCTCCTATCCAGCTTCACCCTCCCTCCCTTAAACAGTCTGTCCATCTCTCCATAGCCCGCACCTATCGCTGACCTTCTATCCAGCTTCACCCCTCCCTCCTCCCTTAAACAGTCTGTCCATCTCTCCATAGCCCCCACCTATCTCTGACCTTCTATCCATCTTCACCCCTCGCTCCTCCCTTAGACAGTCTGTCCATCTCTCCATAGCCCACACCTATCGCTGGCCTCCTATCCAGCTTAACCCCACCCACCTCCCTTAAACAGTCTGTCCATCTCTCCATAGCCCCCACCTATCGCTGGCCTCCTATCCAGCTTCACCCTCCCTCCCTTAAACAGTCTGTCCATCTCTCCATAGCCCCCACCTATCGCTGACCTTCTATCCAGCTTCACCCCCTCCTCCTCCCTTAAACAGTCTGTCCATCTCTCCATAGCCCCCACCTATCGCTGGCCTTCTATCCAACTTCACCCCCTCCTCCTCCCTTATACAGTCTGTCCATCTCTCCATAGCCCACACCTATCGCTGGCCTCCTATCCAGCTTCACCCCCTCCTCCCTTAAACAGTCTGTCCATCTCTCCATAGCCCCCACCTCTCGCTTACCTTCTATCCAGCTTCACCCTCCCTCCCTTAAACTGTCTGTCCATCTCTCCATAGCCCCCACCTATCGCTGACCTTCTATCCAGCTTCCACCCACTCCACCCTTATACTGTCTGTCCATCTCTCCATAGCCCCCACCTATCGCTGACCTTCTATCCAGCTTCACCCTCCCTCCCTTAAACAGTCTGTCCATCTCTCCATAGCCCCCACCTATCGCTGACCTTCTATCCAGCTTCACCCCCTCCTCCCTTAAACAGTCTGTCCATCTCTCCATAGCCCTCAGCTATCTCTGGCCTTCTATTCAGCTTCACCCCCCCTCCCTTAAACAGTCTGTCCATCTCTCCATAGTCCACACATATCGTTGGCCTCCTATCCAGCTTCACCCTCCCTCCCTTAAACAGTCTGTCCATCTCTCCATAGCCCACCTATCGCTGGCCTTCTATCCATCTTCACCCCACCCACCTCCATGAAACAGTCTGTCCATCTCTCCATAGCCCCCACCTCTCACTTACCTTCTATCCAGCTTAACCCCACCCACCTCCCTTAAACAGTCTGTCCATCTCTCCATAGCCCCCACCTATCGCTGGCCTCCTATCCAGCTTCACGCTGCCTCCCTTAAACAGTTTGTCCATCTCTCCATAGGCCCCACCTATCGTTTACCTTCTATCCAGCTTCACCCTCCCTCCCTTAAACAGTCTGTCCATCTCTCCATAGTCCCCACCTATCGCTGGCCTCCTATCCGGCTTCACCCCACCCACCTCCCTTAAACAGTCTGTCCATCTCTCCATAGCCCCCACCTATCGCTGACCTTCTATCCAGCTTCACCCCCTCCTCCCTTAAACAGTCTGTCCATCTCTCCATAGCCCTCAGCTATCTCTGGCCTTCTATTCAGCTTCACCCCCCCCTCCCTTAAACAGTCTGTCCATCTCTCCATAGTCCACACATATCGTTGGCCTCCTATCCAGCTTCACCCTCCCTCCCTTAAACAGTCTGTCCATCTCTCCATAGCCCCCACCCCTCGCTTACCTTCTATCCAGCTTAACCCCACCCACCTCCCTTAAACAGTCTGTCCATCTCTCCATAGCCCCCACCTATCGCTGACCTTCTATCCAGCTTCCACCCACTCCTCCCTTATAAAGTCTGTCCATCTCTCCATAGCCCCCACCTATCGCTGACCTTCTATCCTGCTTCCACCCACTCCTCCCTTATACAGTCTGTCCATCTCTCCATAGCCCCCACCTATCGCTGACCTTCTATCCAGCTTCACCCCTCCCTCCTCCCTTAAACAGTCTGTCCATCTCTCCATAGCCCCCACCTATCTCTGACCTTCTATCCAACTTCACCCCTCCCTCCTCCCTTAGACAGTCTGTCCATCTCTCCATAGCCCCCACCTATCGCTAGCCTCCTATCCAGCTTCACCCTCCCTCCCTTAAACAGTCTGTCCATCTCTCCATAGCCCCCACCTATCGCTGACCTTCTATCCAGCTTCACCCCCTCCTCCTCCCTTAAACAGTCTGTCCATCTCTCCATAGCCCCCACCTATCGCTGGCCTTCTATCCAGCTTCACCCCCTCCTCCTCCCTTATACAGTCTGTGCATCTCTCCATAGCCCACACCTATCGCTGGCCTCCTATCCAGCTTCACCCCCTCCTCCCTTAAACAGTCTGTCCATCTCTCCATAGCCCCCACCTCTCGCTTACCTTCTATCCAGCTTCAACCTCCCTCCCTTAAACAGTCTGTCCATCTCTCCATAGCCCCCACCTATCGCTGACCTTCTATCCAGCTTCACCCTCCCTCCCTTAAACAGTCTGTCCATCTCTCCATAGCCCCCACCTATCGCTGACCTTCTATCCAGCTTCACCCCCTCCTCCCTTAAACAGTCTGTCCATCTCTCCATAGCCCTCAGCTATCTCTGGCCTTCTATTCAGCTTCACCCCCCCTCCCTTAAACAGTCTGTCCATCTCTCCATAGTCCACACATATC
The DNA here is from genome assembly GCF_017639515.1 of Carcharodon carcharias. Classification (NCBI taxonomy): domain Eukaryota; kingdom Metazoa; phylum Chordata; class Chondrichthyes; order Lamniformes; family Lamnidae; genus Carcharodon; species Carcharodon carcharias. Next base: position 198,652 of record NW_024470648.1, on the reverse strand, counting down.
GTTGGCCTCCTATCCAGCTTCACCCTCCCTCCCTTAAACAGTCTGTCCATCTCTCCATAGCCCCCACCTATCGCTGGCCTTCTATCCAGCTTCACCCCACCCACCTCCATGAAACAGTCTGTCCATCTCTCCATAGCCCCCACCTCTCACTTACCTTCTATCCAATTTAACCCCACCCACCTCCCTTAAACAGTCTGTCCATCTCTCCATAGCCCCCACCTATCGCTGGCCTCCTATCCAGCTTCACCCTCCCTCCCTTAAACAGTCTGTCCATCTCTCCATAGCCCCCACCTATCGCTGACCTTCTATCCAGTTTCACCCCCCTCCTCCTCCCTTGAACAAACTGTCCAATCTCTCCACCACCCCCACCTATTGCTGGCCTTCTATCCAGCTTCACCCCCTCCTCCCTTAAACAGTCTGTCCATCTCTCCATAGCCCACACCTATCGTTGGCCTTCTATCCAGCTTATCCCCACCCACCTCCCTTAAACAGTCCTGTTCCATCTCTCCATCGCCCCCACCTATCGCTAGCCTCCTATCCAGCTTCACCCTCCCTCCCTTAAACAGTCTGTCCATCTCTCCATAGCCCCCACATATCGCTGACCTTCTATCCACTTCACCCCCTCCTCCTCCCGTTAAACAGTCTGTCCATCTCTCCATAGCCCCCACCTATCGCTGGCCTTCTATCCAGCTTCACCCCCCTCCTCCTCCGCTTATACAGTCTGTCCATCTCTCCATAGCCCACACCTATCGCTGGCCTCCTATCCAGCTTCACCCCCTCCTCCCTCAAACAGTCTGTCCATCTCTCCATAGCCCCCACCTCTCGCTTACCTTCTATCCAGCTTCACCCTCCCTCCCTTAAACTGTCTGTCCATCTCTCCATAGCCCCCACCTATCGCTGGCCTCCTATCCAGCTTCACCCCCTCCTCCTCCCTGAAACAGTCTGTCCATCTCTCCATAGCCCCCACCTATCGCTGACCTTCTATCCAACTTCCACCCACTCCACCCTTATACTGTCTGTCCATCTCTCCATAGCCCCCACCTATCGCTGACCTTCTATCCAGCTTCACCCCTCCCTCCTCCCTTAAACAGTCTGTCCATCTCTCCATAGCCCCCACCTATCTCTGACCTTCTATCCATCTTCACCCCTCCCTCCTCCCTTAGACAGTCTGTCCATCTCTCCATAGCCCACACCTATCGCTGGCCTTCTATCCAGCTTAACCCCACCCACCTCCCTTAAGCAGTCTGTCCATCTCTCCATAGACCCCACCTATCGCTAGCCTCCTATCCAGCTTCACCCTCCCTCCCTTAAACAGTCTGTCCATCTCTCCATAGCCCCCACCTATCGCTGACCTTCTATCCAGCTTCACCCCCTCCTCCTCCCTTAAACAGTCTGTCCATCTCTCCATAGCCCCCACCTATCGCTGGCCTTCTATCCAGCTTCACCCCCTCCTCCTCCCTTATACAGTCTGTCCATCTCTCCATAGCCCACACCTATCGCTGGCCTCCTATCCAGCTTCACCCCCTCCTCCCTTAAACAGTCTGTCCATCTCTCCATAGCCCCCACCTCTCGCTTACCTTCTATCCAGCTTCACCCTCCCTCCCTTAAACAGTCTTTCCATCTCTCCATAGCCCCCACCTATCGCTGACCTTCTATCCAGCTTCCACCCACTCCACCCTTATACTGTCTGTCCATCTCTCCATAGCCCCCACCTATCGCTGACCTTCTATCCAGCTTCACCCTCCCTCCCTTAAACAGTCTATCCATCTCTCCATAGCCCCCACCTCTCACTTACCTTCTATCCAGCTTAACCCCACCCACCTCCCTTAAACAGTCTGTCCATCTCTCCATAGCCCCCACCTATCGCTGGCCTCCTATCCAGCTTCACCCTCCCTCCCTTAAACAGTCTGTCCATCTCTCCATAGCCCGCACCTATCGCTGACCTTCTATCCAGCTTCACCCCTCCCTCCTCCCTTAAACAGTCTGTCCATCTCTCCATAGCCCCCACCTATCGCTGACCTTCTATCCAGCTTCACCCCCTCCTCCTCCCTTAAACAGTCTGTCCATCTCTCCATAGCCATCACCTATCGCTGGCCTTCTATCCAGCTTCACCCCCTCCTCCTCCCTTATACAGTCTGTCCATCTCTCCATAGCCCCCACCTATCGCTGGCCTTCTATCCAGCTTCACCCCACCCACCTCAATGAAACAGTCTGTCCATCTCTCCATAGCCCCCACCTATCGCTGACCTTCTATCCAGCTTCACCCCTCCCTTCTCCCTTAAACAGTCTGTCCATCTCTCCATAGCCCCCACCTATCTCTGACCTTCTATCCATCTTCACCCCTCCCTCCTCCCTTAGACTGTCTGTCCATCTCTCCATAGCCCACACCTATCGCTGGCCTTCTATCCAGCTTATCCCCACCCACCTCCCTTAAACAGTCTGTCCATCTCTCCATCGCCCCCACCTATCGCTAGCCTCCTATCCAGCTTCACCCTCCCTCCCTTAAACAGTCTGTCCATCTCTCCATAGCCCCCACCTATCGCTGACCTTCTATCCAGCTTCACCCTCCCTCCCTTAAACTGTCTGTCCATCTCTCCATAGCCCCCACCTATCGCTGACCTTCTATCCAGCTTCCACCCACTCCACCCTTATACTGTCTGTCCATCTCTCCATAGCCCCCACCTATCGCTGACCTTCTATCCAGCTTCACCCCTCCCTCCTCCCTTAAACAGTCTGTCCATCTCTCCATAGCCCCCACCTATCTCTGACCTTCTATCCATCTTCACCCCTCCCTCCTCCCTTAGACAGTCTGTCCATCTCTCCATAGCCCACACCTATCGCTGGCCTTCTATCCAGCTTCTCCCCACCCACCTCCCTTAAACAGTCTGTCCATCTCTCCATAGCCCCCACCTATCGCTGACCTTCTATCCAGCTTCACCCCTCCCACCTCCCTTAAACAGTCTGTCCATCTCTCCATAGCCCCCACCTATCGCTTACCTTCTATCCAGCTTCACCCCCTCTTCCCTTAAACAGTCTGTCCATCTCTCCATAGCCCCCACCTATCGCTTACCTTCTATCCAGCTTCACCCTCCCTCCCTTAAACAGTCTGTCCATCTCTCCATTGCCCCCACCTATCGCTGACCTTCTATCCAGCTTCCACCCACTCCTCCCTTATACTGCCTGTCCATCTCTCCATAGCCCCCACCTATCGCTGGCCATCTATCCAGCTTCACCCCCTCCTCCCTTAAACATTCTGTCCATCTCTCCATAGCCCTGAGCTATCTCTGGCCTTCTATTCAGCTTCACCCCCCCCTCCCTTAAACAGTCTGTCCATCTCTCCATAGTCCACACATATCGTTGGCCTCCTATCCAGCTTCACCCTCCCTCCCTTAAACAGTCTGTCCATCTCTCCATAGCCCCCACCTCTCGCTTACCTTCTATCCAGCTTAACCCCACCCACCTCCCTTAAACAGTCTGTCCATCTCTCCATAGCCCCCACCTATCGCTGACCTTCTATCCAGCTTCCACCCACTCCTCCCTTATACAGTCTGTCCATCTCTCCATAGCCCCCACCTATCGCTGACCTTCTATCCAGCTTCCACCCACTCCTCCCTTATACAGTCTGTCCATCTCTCCATAGCCCCCACCTATCGCTGACCTTCTATCCAGCTTCACCCCCTCCTCCTCCCTTATACAGTCAGTCCATCTCTCCATATCCCCCACCTATTGCTGGCCTTCTATCCAGCTTCACCCCACCCACCTCCCTTAAACAGTCTGTCCATCTCTCCATAGCCCCCACCTCTCACTTACCTTCTATCCAGCTTCACCCCCTCCTCCCTTAAACAGTCTGTCCATCTCTCCATAGCACCCACCTATCGCTGACCTTCTATCCAGCTTCACCCTCCCTCCCTTAAACAGTCTGTCCATCTCTCCATAGCCCTCAGCTATCTCTGGCCTTCTATCCAGCTTCACCCCCCCTCCTCCCTTAAACAGTCTGTCCATCTCTCCATAGCCCCCACCTATCGCTGACCTTCTATCCAGCTTCACCCCCTCCTCCCTTAAACAGTCTGTCCTTCTCTCCATAGCCCCCACCTATCGCTGACCTTCTATCCAGCTTCACCCCCTCCTCCCTTATACAGTCTGTCCATCTCTCCATAGCCCCCACCTATCCCTGACCTTCTATCCAGCTTAACCCCCTCCTCTTCCCTTAAATAGTCTGTCCATCTCTCCATAGCCCCCACCTATCGTTGGCCTTCTATCCAGCTTCACCCCACCCACCTCCCTTATACAGTCTGTCCATCTCTCCATAGCCCCCGCCTATCGCTGACTTTCTATCCAGCTTCACCCCTCCCTCCTCCCTTAAACAGTCTGTCCATCTCTCCATAGCCCCCACCTATCGCTTACCTTCTATCCAGCTTCACCCCCTCCTTCTCCCTTAAACAGTCTGTCCATCTCTCCATAGACCCCACCTATCGCTGGCCTCCTATCCAGCTTCACCCTCCCTCCCTTATACAGTCTGTCCATCTCTCCATAGCCCCCACCTATCGCTGACCTTCTATCCAGCTTTAACACTCCCCCCTTAAACAGTCTGTCCTCTCTCCATAGCCCCCACCTCTCGCTTACCTTCTATCCAGCTTCACCACCCACCTCCCTTAAACAGTCTGTCCATCTCTCCATAGCCCCCACCTATCGCTGGCCTTCTATCCAGCTTTAACACTCCCCCCTTAAACAGTCTGTCCTCTCTCCATAGCCCCCACCTCTCGCTTAGCTTCTATCCAGCTTCACCCCACCCACCTCCCTTAAACAGTCGGTCCATCTCTCCAGAGCCCCCACCTATCGCTGGCCTCCTATCCAGCTTCACCCTCCCTCCCTTAAACAGTCTGTCCATTTCTCCATAGCCCCCACCTATCGCTGACCTTCTATCCAGCTTCCACCCAATCCTCCCTTATACTGTCTGTCCATCTCTCCATAGCCCCCACCTATCGCTGGCCTTCTATCCAGCTTCACCCCCTCCTCCCTTAAACAGTCTGTCCATCTCTCCATAGCACTCAGCTATCTCTGGCCTTCTATTCAGCTTCACCCCCCCTCCCTTAAACAGTCTGTCCATCTCTCCATAGTCCACACATATCGTTGGCCTCCTATCCAACTTCACCCTCCCTCCCTTAAACAGTCTGTCCATCTCTCCATAGCCCCCACCTCTCGCTTACCTTCTATCCAGCTTAACCCCACCCACCTCCCTTAAACAGTCTGTCCATCTCTCCATAGCCCCCACCTATCGCTGACCTTCTATCCAGCTTCCACCCACTCCTCCCTTATACAGTCTGTCCATCTCTCCATAGCCCCCACCTATCGCTGACCTTCTATCCAGCTTCACACCCCCTCCTCCATTAAACAGTCTGTCCATCTCTCCATAGCCCCCACCTATCGCTGACCTTCTATCCAGCTTCACCCCGCCTTCTCCTTTAAACAGTCTGTCCATCTCTCCATAGCCCCCTCCTATCGCTGACCTTCTATCCAGCTTCACCCCCTCCTCCCTTATACAGTCTGTCCATCTCTCCTTAGCCCCCACCTATCGCTGACCTTCTATCCAGCTTCACCCCACCCACCTCCCTTATACAGTCTGTCCATCTCTCCATAGCCCCCACCTATCGCTGGCCTCCTATCCAGCTTCACCCCACCCTCCCTCCCTTAAACAGTCTGTCCATCTCTCCATAGCCCCCACCTATCGCTGACCTTCTATCCAGCTTCTCCCCCTCCTCCACCTTTATACTGTCTGTCCATCTCTCCATAGCCCCCACCTCTCGCTTACCTTCTAACCAGCTTCACCCTCCCTCCCTTAAACAGTCTGTCCATCTCTCCATAGCCCCCACCTCTCGCTTACCTTCTGTCCAGCTTCACCCCCTCCTCCTCCCTTAAACAGTCTGTCCATCTCTCCATAGCCCCCACCTATCGCTGGCCTTCTATCCAGCTTCACCCCCTCCTCCCTTAAACAGTCTGTCCATCTCTCCATAGCCCACACCTATCGCTGGCCTTCTATCCAGCTTAACCCCACCCACCTCCCTTAAACAGTCTGTCCATCTCTCCATAGCCCCCACCTATCGCTGGCCTCCTATCCAGCTTCACCCTCCCTCCCTTAAACAGTCTGTCCATCTCTCCATAGCCCCCACCTATCGCTGGCCTTCTATCCAGCTTCACCCCACCCACCTCCATGAAACAGTCTGTTCATCTCTCCATAGCCCCCACCTCTCACTTACCTTCTATCCAGCTTAACCCCACCCACCTCCCTTAAACAGTCTGTCCATCTCTCCATAGCCCCCACCTATCGCTGGCCTCCTATCCAGCTTCACCCTCCCTCCCTTAAACAGTCTGTCCATCTCTCCATAGCCCCCACCTATCGCTGACCTTCTATCCAGTTTCACCCCATCCTCCTCCCTTGAACAGTCTGTCCATCTCTCCACCACCCCAACCTATTGCTGGCCTTCTATCCAGCTTCACCCCCTCCTCCCTTAAACAGTCTGTCCATCTCTCCAAATCCCCCACCTATCGCTGACCTTCTATCCAGCCTCTCCCCCTCCTCCTCCCTTATACAGATTGTCCATCTCTCCATAGCCCCCACCTATCGCTGGCCTCCTATCCAGCTTCACCCCCTCCTCTCTTAAACAGTCTGTCCATCTATCCATAGCCCCCACCTCTCGCTTACCTTCTATCCAGCTTCACCCCACCCACCTCCCTTAAACAGTCTGTCCATCTCTCCATAGCCCCCACCTATCGCTTACCTTCTATCCAGCTTCACCCTCCCTCCCTTAAACAGTCTGTCCATCTCTCCATAGCCCTCACCTATCGCTGGCCTTCTATCCAGCTTCACCCCACCCACCTCCCTTAAACAGTCTGTCCATCTCTCCATAGCCCTCACCTATCGCTGGCCTTCTATCCAGCTTCACCCCACCCACCTCCCTTAAACAGTCTGTCCATCTCTCCATAGCCCCTACCTATCGCTGGCCTCCTATCCAGCTTCACCCTCCCTCCCTTAAACAGTCTGTCCATCTCTCCATAGCCCGCACCTATCGCTGACCTTCTATCCAGCTTCACCCCTCCCTCCTCCCTTAAACAGTCTGTCCATCTCTCCATAGCCCCCACCTATCTCTGACCTTCTATCCATCTTCACCCCTCGCTCCTCCCTTAGACAGTCTGTCCATCTCTCCATAGCCCACACCTATCGCTGGCCTCCTATCCAGCTTAACCCCACCCACCTCCCTTAAACAGTCTGTCCATCTCTCCATAGCCCCCACCTATCGCTGGCCTCCTATCCAGCTTCACCCTCCCTCCCTTAAACAGTCTGTCCATCTCTCCATAGCCCCCACCTATCGCTGACCTTCTATCCAGCTTCACCCCCTCCTCCTCCCTTAAACAGTCTGTCCATCTCTCCATAGGCCCCACCTATCGCTGGCCTTCTATCCAACTTCACCCCCTCCTCCTCCCTTATACAGTCTGTCCATCTCTCCATAGCCCACACCTATCGCTGGCCTCCTATCCAGCTTCACCCCCTCCTCCCTTAAACAGTCTGTCCATCTCTCCATAGCCCCCACCTCTCGCTTACCTTCTATCCAGCTTCACCCTCCCTCCCTTAAACTGTCTGTCCATCTCTCCATAGCCCCCACCTATCGCTGACCTTCTATCCAACTTCCACCCACTCCTCCCTTATACTGTCTGTCCATCTCTCCATAGCCCCCACCTATCGCTGACCTTCTATCCAGCTTCACCCCCTCCTCCCTTAAACAGTCTGTCCATCTCTCCATAGCCCTCAGCTATCTCTGGCCTTCTATTCAGTTTCACCCCCCCTCCCTTAAACAGTCTGTCCATCTCTCCTTAGTCCACACATATCGTTGGCCTCCTATCCAGCTTCACCCTCCCTCCCTTAAACAGTCTGTCCATCTCTCCATAGCCCCCACCTCTCGCTTACCTTCTATCCAGCTTAACCCCACTCACCTCCCTTAAACAGTCTGTCCATCTCTCCATAGCCCCCACCTATCGCTGGCCTTCTATCCAGCTTCCACCCACTCCTCCCTTATACAGTCTGTCCATCTCTCCATAGCCCACACCTATCGCTGACCTTCTATCCAGCTTCACCCCCTCCTCCTCCCTTATACAGTCTGTCCATCTCTCCATAGCCCCCACCTATCGCTGGCCTTCTATCCAGCTTCACCCCACCCACCTCCCTTAAACAGTCTGTCCATCTCTCCATAGCCCCCACCTCTCACTTACCTTCTATCCAGCTTCACCCCCTCCTCCTCCCTTAAACAGTCTGTCCATCTCTCCATAGCCCCCAACTCTCACTTAGCTTCTATCCAGCTTCACCCCACCCTCCTCCCTTAAACAGTCTGTCCATCTCTCCATAGCCCCCACCTATCGCTTACCTTCTATCCAGCTTCACCCCCTCCTCCTCCCTTAAACAGTCTGTCCATCTCTCCATAGCCCCCACCTATCGCTGACCTTCTATCCAGCTTCACCCTCCCTCCCTTAAACAGTCTGTCCATCTCTCCATAGCCCTCAGCTATCTCTGGCCTTCTATCCAGCTTCACCCCCCCTCCTCCCTTAAACAGTCTGTCCATCTCTCCATAGCCCCCACCTATCGCTGATCTTCTATCCAGCTTCACCCCCTCCTCCCTTAAACAGTCTGTCCATCTCTCCATAGCCCCCACCTATCGCTGATCTTCTATCCAGCTTTCCGCCTCCTCCCTTATACAGTCTGTCCATCTCTCCATAGCCCCCACCTATCGCTGGCCTCCTATCCAGCTTAACCCCCTCCTCCTCCCTTAAACAGTCTGTCCATCTCTCCATAGCCCCCACCTATCGCTGGCCTTCTATCAAGCTTCACCCCACCCACCTCCCTTAAACAGTCTGTCCATCTCTCCATAGCCCCCACCTATCGCTGGCCTTCTATCCAGCTTCACCCCCTCCTCCCTTATACAGTCTGTCCATCTCTCCATAGCCCCCACCTATCGCTGACCTTCTATCCAGCTTAACCCCACCCACCTCCCTTAAACAGTCTGTCCATCTCTCCATAGCCCCCACCTATCGCTGGCCTCCTATCCAGCTTCACCCTCCCTCCTCCCTTAAACAGTCTGTCCATCTCTAGATTTCCCCCACCTATCGCTGACCTTCTATCCAGCTTCACCCCACCCACCTCCCTTAAACAGTCTGTCCATCTCTCCATAGCCCCCACCTATCGCTGACCTCCTATCCAGCTTCACCCTCCCTCCTCCCTTAAACAGTCTGTCCATCTCTCCATAGCCCCCACCTATCGCTGAACTTCTATCCAGCTTTACCCCTCCCACCTCCCTTAAACAGTCTGTTCATCTCTCCATAGCCCTCAGCTATCTCTGGCCTTCTATCCAGCTTCACCCCCCCTCCTCCCTTAAACAGTCTGTCCATCTCTCCATAGCCCCCACCTATCGCTGATCTTCTATCCAGCTTCAACCCCTCCTCCCTTAAACAGACTGTCCATCTCTCCATAGCCCCCACCTATCGCTGACCTTCTATCCAGCTTTCCGCCTCCTCCCTTATACAGTCTGTCCATCTCTCCATAGCCCCCACCTATCCCTGGCCTTCTATCCAGCTTCACCCCACCCACCTCCCTTAAACAGTCTGTCCATCTCTCCATAGCCCCCACCTATCGCTGGCCTTCTATCCAGCTTCACCCCCTCTTCCCTTATACAGTCGGTCCATCTCTCCATAGCCCCCACCTATCGCTGACCTTCTATCCAGCTTAACCCCACCCACCTCCCTTAAACAGTCTGTCCAACTCTCCATAGCCCCCACCTATCGCTGGCCTCCTATCGAGCTTCACCCTCCCTCCTCCCTTAAACAGTCTGTCCATCTCTCCATAGCCCCCACCTATCGCTGACCTTCTATCCAGCTTCACCCCTCCCACCTCCCTTAAACAGTCTGTCCATCTCTCCATTGCCCCCACCTCTCACTTACCTTCTATCCAGCTTCACCCCCTCCTCCCTTAAACAGTCTGTCCATCTCTCCATAGCCCCCACCTATCGCTTACCTTCTATCCAGCTTCACCCCCTCCTCCCTTAAACAGTCTGTCCATCTCTCCATAGCCCCCACCTATCGCTTACCTTCTATCCAGCTTCACCCTCCCTCCCTTATACAGTCTGTCCATCTCTCCATAGCCCCCACCTATCGCTGACCTTCTATCCAGCTTCCACCCACTCCTCCCTTATACTGTCTGTCCATCTCTCCTTAGCCCCCACCTATCGCTGGCCTTCTATCCAGCTTCACCCCCTCCTCCCTTAAACAGTCTGTCCATCTCTCCATAGCCCTCAGCTATCTCTGGCCTTCTATTCAGCTTCACCCCCCCTCCCTTAAACAGTCTGTCCATCTCTCCATAGTCCACACATATCGTTGGCCTCCTATCCAACTTCACCCTCCCTCCCTTAAACAGTCTGTCCATCTCTCCATAGCCCCCACCTCTCGCTTACCTTCTATCCAGCTTAACCCCACCCACCTCCCTTAAACAGTCTGTCCATCTCTCCATAGCCCCCACCTCTCACTTACCTTCTATCCAGCTTCACCCCCTCCTCCTCCCTTATACAGTCTGTCCATCTCTCCATAGCCCCCACCTATCGCTGGCCTTCTATCCAGCTTCACCCCACCCACCTCCCTTAAACAGTCTGTCTATCTCTCCATAGCCCACACCTCTCAGTTACCTTCTATCCAGCTTCACCCCCTCCTCCCTTAAACAGTCTGTCCATCTCTCCATAGCCCCCACCTATCGCTGACCTTCTATCCAGCTTCACCCTCCCTCCCTTAAACAGTCTGTCCATCTCTCCATAGCCCTCAGCTATCTCTGGCTTTCTATCCAGCTTCACCCCCCCTCCTCCCTTAAACAGTCTGTCCATCTCTCCATAGCCCCCACCTATCGCTGACCTTCTATCCAGCTTCACCCACTCCTCCCTTAAACAGTCTGTCCTTCTCTCCATAGCCCCCACCTATCGCTGACCTTCTATCCAGCTTCACCCCCTCCTCCCTTATACAGTCTGTCCATCTCTCCATAGCCCCCACCTATCCCTGACTTTCTATCCAGCTTCACCCCCTCCTCCCTTATACAGTCTGTCCATCTCTCCATAGCCCCCACCTATCCCTGACCTTCTATCCTGCTTAACCCCCTTCTCTTCCCTTAAACAGTCTGTCCAACTCTCCATAGCCCCCACCTATCGCTGGCCTCCTATCGAGCTTCACCCTCCCTCCTCCCTTAAACAGTCTGTCCATCTCTCCATAGCCCCCACCTATCGCTGACCTTCTATCCAGCTTCACCCCTCCCACCTCCCTTAAACAGTCTGTCCATCTCTCCATAGCCCCCACCTCTCACTTACCTTCTATCCAGCTTCACCCCCTCCTCCCTTAAGCAGTCTGTCCATCTCTCCATAGCCCCCACCTATCGCTTACCTTCTATCCAGCTTCACCCCCTCCTCCCTTAAACAGTCTGTCCATCTCTCCATAGCCCCCACCTATCGCTTACCTTCTATCCAGCTTCACCCTCCCTCCCTTATACAGTCTGTCCATCTCTCCATAGCCCCCACCTATCGCTGACCTTCTATCCAGCTTCCACCCACTCCTCCCTTATACTGTCTGTCCATCTCTCCATAGCCCCCACCTATCGCTGGCCTTCTATCCAGCTTCACCCCCTCCTCCCTTAAACAGTCTGTCCATCTCTCCATAGCCCTCAGCTATCTCTGGCCTTCTATTCAGCTTCACCCCCCCTCCCTTAAACAGTCTGTCCATCTCTCCATAGTCCACACATATCGTTGGCCTCCTATCCAGCTTCACCCTCCCTCCCTTAAACAGTCTGTCCATCTCTCCATAGCCCCCACCTCTCGCTTACCTTCTATCCAGCTTAACCCCACCCACCTCCCTTAAACAGTCTGTCCATCTCTCCATAGCCCCCACCTCTCACTTACCTTCTATCCAGCTTCACCCCCTCCTCCTCCCTTATACAGTCTGTCCTTCTCTCCATAGCCCCCACCTATCGCTGGCCTTCTATCCAGCTTCACCCCACCCACCTCCCTTAAACAGTCTGTCTATCTCTCCATAGCCCCCACCTCTCAGTTACCTTCTATCCAGCTTCACCCCCTCCTCCCTTAAACAGTCTGTCCATCTCTCCATAGCCCCCACCTATCGCTGACCTTCTATCCAGCTTCACCCTCCCTCCCTTAAACAGTCTGTCCATCTCTCCATAGCCCTCAGCTATCTCTGCCTTTCTATCCAGCTTCACCCCCCCTCCTCCCTTAAACAGTCTGTCCATCTCTCCATAGCCCCCACCTATCGCTGACCTTCTATCCAGCTTCACCCCCTCCTCCCTTAAACAGTCTGTCCATCTCTCCATAGCCCCCACCTATCGCTGACCTTCTATCCAGCTTCACCCCCTCCTCCCTTATACAGTCTGTCCATCTCTCCATAGCCCCCACCTATCCCTGACCTTCTATCCAGCTTAACCCCCTTCTCTTCCCTTTTACAGTCTGTCCATCTCTCCATAGCCCCCACCTATCGCTGGCCTTCTATCCAGCTTCACCCCACCCACCTCCCTTAAACAGTCTGTCCATCTCTCCATAGCCCCCACCTATCGCTGACCTCCTATCCAGCTTCACCCTCCCTCCTCCCTTAAACAGTCTGTCCATCTCTCCATAGCCCCCACCTATCGCTGACCTCCTATCCAGCTTCACCCTCCCTCCTCCCTTAAACAGTCTGTCCATCTCTCCATAGCCCCCACCTCTCACTTACCTTCTATCCAGCTTCACCCCCCCTCCTCCCTTAAACAGTCTGTCCATCTCTCCATAGCCCCCACCTCTCACTTACCTTCTATCCAGCTTCACCCCCTCCTCCTCCCTTAAACAGTCTGTCCATCTCTCCATAGCCCCCACCTCTCACTTAGCTTCTATCCAGCTTCACCCCACCCTCCTCCCTTAAACAGTCTGTCCATCTCTCCATAGCCCCCACCTATCGCTGACCTTCTATCCAGCTTCACCCTCCCTCCCTTAAACAGTCTGTCCATCTCTCCATAGCCCTCAGCTATCTCTGGCCTTCTATCCAGCTTCACCCCCCGTCCTCCCTTAAACAGTCTGTCCATCTCTCCATAGCCCCCACCTATCGCTGATCTTCTCTCCAGCTTCACCCCCTCCTCCCTTAAACAGTCTGTCCATCTCTCCATAGCCCCCACCTATCGCTGACCTTCTATCCAGCTTTCCGCCTCCTCCCTTATACAGTCTGTCCATCTCTCCATAGCCCCCACCTATCCCTGACCTTCTATCCAGCTTCACCCCACCCACCTCCCTTAAACAGTCTGTCCATCTCTCCATAGCCCCCACCTATCGCTGGCCTCCTATGCAGCTTCACCCCACCCACCTCCCTTAAACAGTCTGTCCATCTTTCCATAGCCCCCACCTATCGCTGACCTTCTATCCAGCTTCACCCCCTCCTCCCTTATACAGTCTGTCCATCTCTCCATAGCCCCCACCTATCGCTGACCTTCTATCCAGCTTAACCCCACCCACCTCCCTTAAACAGTCTGTCCATCTCTCCATAGCCCCCGCCTATCGCTGGCCTCCTATCCAGCTTCACCCTCCCTCTTCCCTTAAACAGTCTGTCCATCTCTCCATAGCCCCCACCTATCGCTGACCTTCTATCCAGCTTCACCCCTCCCACCTCCCTTAAACAGTCTGTCCATCTCTCCATAGCCCCCACCTATCGCTTACCTTCTATCCAGCTTCACCCCCTCCTCCCTTAAACAGTCTGTCCATCTCTCCATAGCCCCCACCTATCGCTTACCTTCTATCCAGCTTCACCCTCCCTCCCTTATACAGTCTGTCCATCTCTCCATAGCCCCCACCTATCGCTGGCCTTCTATCCAGCTTCACCCCCTCCTCCCTTAAACAGTCTGTCCATCTGTCCATAGCCCGCACCTATCGCTGGCCTCCTATCCAGCTTCACCCTCCCTCCCTTATACAGTCTGTCCATCTCTCCATAGCCCCCACCTATCGCTGACCTTCTATCCAGCTTAACCCCACCCACCTCCCTTAAACAGTCTGTCCATCTCTCCATAGCCCCCACCTATCGCTGGCCTCCTATCCAGCTTCACCCTCCCTCCTCCCTTAAACAGTCTGTCCATCTCTCCATAGCCCCCACCTATCGCTGGCCTCCTATCCATCTTCACCCTCCCTCCCTTAAACAGTCTGTCCATCTCTCCACAGCCCCCACCTATCGCTGGCCTTCTTTCCAGCTTCACCCCCTCCTCCCTTATCCAGTCTGTCCATCTCTCCATAGCCCCCACCTATCGCTGGCCTCCTATCAAGCTTCACCCCCTCCTCCTCCCTTATACATTCTGTCCATCTCTCCATAGTCCACACATATCGCTTACCTTCTATCCAGCTTCACCCCCTCTCCCTTAAACAGTCTGTCCAGCTCTCCATAGCCCCCACCTATCGGTGATCTTCTATCCAACTTGACCCCCCTCCTTCCTTAAACTTTCTGTCCATCTCGCCATAGCCCCCAGCTATCTCTGGCCTTCTATCCAGCTTCATCCCCCTCCTCCACCCTTAAACAGTCTGTCCATCTCTCCATAGCCCCCACCTATCGTTGGCCTTCTATCCAGCTTCACCCTCCCTCCCTTAAACAGTCTGTCCAGCTGTCCATAGTCCCAAGCTATGTCTGGCCTTCTATTCAGCTTCACCCCCCACTCCCGTTAATTGTATAAATTTGATCACTTTCTACTTCCCTTCAGCATCTGAAAAAAAGGGGTTTTACCGACTGGAAACATTAACTGTGTTTCTCTCTCTCCACCAATGCTGTCAGAGCTGCTGATTTTTTCCCCCTGCATTTTCTATTTTTATTTTAGGTTTCCAGAATCCGCAGTGCTTTGCTTTTATCCAGGTAGCCGTTTTCCCTTTTTGCTGACATGAAAACTAACCTGTTAAAGCTCTTTGACCAAGTTCCTTCAAAGGTGAATAAAGGGGAACCTGTAGGTGTGGTGGACTTGAATTTACGAAAGTCATTTGACAAGCCCCCATCATCGTTTGAGGTTGTAGCAGTAGATGTGTTGGTTATAATCTTCCAAAATTCCTTAGATTCTGGAGAGTTTCCAGTGGATTGGAAAATACCTAAGGTAACACCTTTATTCAAAGAAGGAGGGAGGTAGAGAGCAGGAGGATTCAGGCTGGTTCGTCTAACAGCTATCACAGGAAAAGCACTAGTATCCATCATTAAAGGATGTTACAGCAGGATACTTATGATCCTGATCTTATCAGGCAGAGTCTACATGGTTTTGTGAAAGGGAGAATCATGATTAACTAATCTGTTTGAAGATACTAAGTCAAATAGCTCTAAGGTGAATAAAGGGGAACCTGTAGATGTGGTGCACTTGAATTTACAAAAGTCATTTGATAAGGCACCACACATGGTGCAGTGGGGGTAGCGTATTAGCACAGCTACAGGATTGGTTGGTTAACAGGAAACAGAGACTAGGGATAAAAGGGTCTTTTCTAAGACTGGCAAGTTATAACTAATGGAGTGTCACAGGGTCAGTGTTGGCTCAACTATTTACAATCTATATCAATGACATGGATGAAGGGAGCGAACGTACAGTTGATAAATTTGTTGATGACACCAAGCTCGGTCAGGAAGCAAATTGTCAAGAGTAGGAAGAGAGCCTGAGAAGGAATATAGACAGGTTGAGTAAGTGGACAAACAAGTTGGCAGATGGTGTCTAATGTGGAAAAATGTGACCTGAAAAGCAGCATACTGTTTAAAATGGAGAGAGATTACAGAACTCAGTAGTACCGAGGGATCTGGGTGTCCTGGTCCATGAATCACAAATAAAAACAAAAACGCTGGGGGAGAAAAAAACATTCAGGTCTGGCAGCATCTGTGGAGAGAGAAACGGAGTTCATGTTTCGAGCCTTTAGCTCTGAAGAAGAGTTGTACGGACTCGAAACGTTAACTCTTTGTTTTTCTCCCTCTCTCCATAGATGCTGCTGAACCTGCTGAGATTTTCCAGCAGTTTCTGTTTTGGTTTCAAAGTTCCAGCACCTTCAGTATTTTGCTTTCATCACATGAATCACAAAGTTAGTACAGAAGTACAGCATGTGACGAAGAGGACAAATGGACTGCTGGCTTTTATTGCAAGAGGAACGGAGTTTAAAAGCAGGGAAGTCTTAGTCCAGATGTACAGGGCCTTGTAAGGGGGGTGGGGGGGGGGAGCGGTGTGGGGAAGAGAAACCACATCTGGAGTGGTGTGCAGAGTTTTGGTCTCATTTAAGAAAAAGATATAGTCACTTTAGCAGCTGTTCAGAGAAGGTTCACTGGACTCATTCCTGGGTTGGAGGGGATTGACGTTAAGAAAGATTGAGCAGTTTGGGCCAACACCCATTGGAGTTAAGAAGAAGAGGTGATCTGGCGGGGACTTGATAGGGTGCGTACCAGGAGAATGTTTCCTCTGGTGGGGGAAGACTGGAACCAGGTGCCCCTTTTTTCGACAGAGGAGGAGGAGGAGGAACTCTTTGTCCCAAAAGGGTTATTGGTGTGTGGAATTCTCTTTCCCAGAAATTAGTGGCTGGGTCTCCTGGTGACACACAGTGGTGTACAGTCGGGAGGGAGTTGCACTGAGGGTCCTCAATAGTGACTCCGGACCTTGAAGTCTCATGGCATCAGGTCAAACACACGGAACGTCCTGCCGATTACCACATACCGCCCTCCCTCAGCTGATGAATCCGAGCTCCAGCATGTTGAACACCACTTAGTGGAAGCACTGAGGGTGACAAGGGCGCAGAACGTACTCTGGGCAAGGGACTTCAATGTCCATCACAAAGAGTGGCTCAGTAGCATCACTACTGACCGAGCTGGTCCGAGTTACAAAGACATAGCTGCTAGACTGGGTCTGCGGCTGGTGGTGGGGGAACCAACAAGGGGGGGGGAAAAAAACATACTTGACCTCATCTTCACCAACCTGCCTGCTGCGTGTGCATCTGTCCATAAGTGTCAGTAGGAATGAGCACTGCACGGTCATTGTGGAGACAAAGTCCCATCTTGACATTGATGACACCCTCCATCATATTGTGTGGCACTACTGCAGTGCTAAATGGGATAGATAAACAGATCCAGCAACTCAAGACTGGGCATCCATGAGGCACTGTGGGCCATCAGCAGCAGCAGAATTGTACAATTTGTAACCTCATAGCCTGCATACCCCCCTCTCTACCATTACCATCAAGACAGGGGATCAACCCCTGTTCAACAGAAGAGTGCAGGAGGGCATGTCAGGAGCAGCACCAGGCACACCTAAAAATGAGGCGTCAACCTGGTGAAGGTATAACACAGGACTACTTGCGTGCCAAACAGCATAAGCAGAAAGCGATAGACAGAGCTAAGTGATCCCACAACCAACGCATCAGATCTAAGCTCTGCAGTCCTGCCACATCCAGTTGTGAATGGTGGTGGACGATTGAACAACTCACTGGAGGGAGGAGGCTCCACAAGTGTCCCCATCCTCAATGATGCAGGAGCTCAGCACATCAGTGCAAAAGATAAGGCTGAAGCATTCGCTACAATCTTCAGCCAGAAATGAGGAGTGGATGATCCATCTCGGCCTCCTCCGGAGGTCCCCAGCATCATAGATTCCAGTCTTCAGTCAATTCGATTCACTCCACGTGATATCAAGAAACAGCTGAAGGCACTGGATATTGCAAATGCTATGGGCCCTGACAATATTCCAGCAATAGTACTGAAGGCTTGTGCTCCAGAACTTGCTGTGTCCCTAGCCAAGCTGTTCCAGTACAGCTACAACACTGGCATCTACCCGGCTATGTGGAAAATTGCCTGTACACAAAAGTGAAGGAGTAATTCAGCCCCACCCCATCAGTCTACTCTTGATAAGCAGTAAAGTGACGGAAGGGGTCATCAACTGAGGCATTTACTCAACCATAACCTTCTTACTGATGCAGTTTGAGTTCTGCCAGGGTCACTCAGCTCCTGACCTCATTACAGCCTTGGTTCAAACATGGACAAAAGAGCTGAACTCCCAAGGTGAAGTGAGAGTGACTGTCCTTGACACCAAGGCAGCATTTGACCGAGTGTGACATAAAGGAGCCCCAGCAAAACTGGAGTCAATGGGAATCAGGGGGAAACTCTCCACTGGTTGGAGTCATACCTAGCACAAAGGAAGATGGTTGTGGTTGTTGGAGGTCAGTCATCTCAGCTCCAGGACATCACTGCAGGAGTTCCTTAGGGTAGTGTCCTCGGCCCAACCATCTTCAGCTACTTATCAATGATCTTCCTTCAGGTCAGAAGTGGGGGTGTTCACTAACGATTGCACAATGATCAGCATTTGCGACTCCTCAGATACTGAAGCAGTCCATGTTCAAATGCAGCAAGACCTGGACAATATCCAGACTTCAGCTGACAAGTGTCAAGTAACAGTCACACCACACAAGTGCCAGGCAATCACCATCTCCAACAAGAGAGAATCTAACCATCGCCCCTTGACATTCAATGGCATTACCATCACTGAATCCCCTACTATCAACATGTTGGGGGTTACCATTGACCAGAAATGGAACTGGACTAGCCATATAAATACTGCGGCTACAAGAGCAGGTCAGAGGCTAGGAATCCTGCGATGTGTTACTCACCTCCTGACTGCCTAAAGTCTGTTCATCATCTACAAGGCACAGGTCAGGAGTGTTTTGGAATAATCCTCACTTGCCTGGATGAGTGCAGCTCCCACAACACTCAAGAAGCTCAACACCATCCAGGACAAAGCAGCCCACTTGATTGGCACCACATCCAGAAACATTCATTCCCACCACCACCGACGCACAGTAGCAGCAGCAGTGTGTACCATCTACAAGATGCACAGCAGGAACTCACCAAGGCTCCTTCGACAGCACCTTCCAAACCCATGACCACTGCCATATAGACGGACAGAGGCAGCAGACAGATGGGAACACCACCACCTGGAAGTTTCCCCTCCAAGTCACTCACCATCCTGACTTGGAAATATATCGGCCGTTCCTTCACTGTCGCTGAGTCAAAATCCTGGAACTCCCTAACAGCACGGTGGGTGTACCCACACCACAGGGACTGCAGCGGCTCAAGGCAGCTCACCACCACCTTCTTAAGGAGCAATTAGGGATGGGCAATAAATGCTGGCCCAGTCAGCAAAGCCCACATCCCATGAATTAATTTTAAACATCAAAGCAGAGTTAGACACAGGATTCGATCGCTATAGCAGTAGAGGAAAGTGGGGCTGACAACAAGAATAACCATGTTCTCCATGGAAATGATGGAGCAGGCTCAAAAGACCTACTCCTGCTTCTAGGTGCTGCAAAAATGGCCAATTCAAAGTGAAGGAAGTTGAGTCTTTAATAGCACCAGATCTCCTTGTCCGCACTGCTTCACAGAGGAAAGAGGAAGCTTGGGATCAGCCCAGGGTAACAGGAAACATGTCTGGCACAAGAGTCAGAAAATACTGGACACCCTCAGCACTTCTGGCCACATCTGCAGCAGAAGGGTGAACATTTCAGGTCAATGACCTTTCCCTCAGCACTGGGAAGCAGGTAGATCGATATGAATCTCATCTCATCAAGACTCAGTCCGATTGGATTAGCACAACCCATATGCTTCTTTATCTGAGGATTGATAAGCCAGTTGGCTTTGAGAACAAGCCAGAAGATTGCTGGTCAGTTTTCAACTGAAGATTTTTTAAACTGCTGCCTTGCATTAAAATCTCCCCACTGCGTAATGTCAGTGTTCTGCCTAGTCCAGTAACAACCACTGGAACAAACTGACGGGACTGTAGAATTGTTATAGATAAATTCCTTCTGCAAGTCTTGAGATATTGGTTGCTTCAGGTCAAGTATTGATAACATGTAGTGGTGCTGGAAAAACTCCAGTCTAACAGCATCTTTGGAGAGAAAGAGTTAACATTGAACTCTTCAGAGTCATACCGACTTAAAGTTAACGCTGCCTCTCTCCACAGCAACTGATACTAACATTGGTCCCATTCTTAATCAAACTCCATCACCCTTCCATTCTCCCCCCTCCCCCAGAATGGGTGGGGAAGGGGAAAGGAATACAGGAATGTAAATCAATGCTTGCACCTCCTTCCTCCCCCACCCCCCACCACCACCACCTTGACCCTTGCAAGTCCAGCCTTCGATCCATCACACATCAAGAAAAAAATAAGAGGAATGTACTTGTTGAAAGAGGAAAAAACCATTCACGACTGATGCCTTGGGTGAAGAGAAATTGGGAATACACTGCCTGGCATTTAGGATCAGCTGCCCTATTTAAAGGGCTTACATTAGATAATGCTGAAGATTACAATACCCCCTCTCCCAAAGCTCGTGGGAGGGTCTAGAACCAGGACTCATAGCCTCAGAGTTTTTAAAAAGGAGTTCAGCCTTGCTGCTCGGACAACGACTCAACAATATTGCTGCTTGAATGGTGGTTTGTGACAGAGCTGCCCACTTTTCTCTGAAGCAGAGGACACAAGACCAGAAAATAGTCAAAATCTTTATTATAGAACATTTATATAAGAAAAGAGAGATCAATTAATCTCCAGCCACTTCACAGCTCCTTCAGACTGAAGTTTAGTAATGGCGAGTAGCACATCCAAAATAAGATGCAAATGGAGAAGGAAGATAATTGGTAAGTCCCCAACCACCACCCCTACCCCATGCAGACTCGAAGGGTAAATCCTGCCAGTGACTGTGCAGCAGTGGACAAGTTACACATTCCAGGACCAATCAGCAACTACAAAAACATGAATGAGAGGGTGGAGTCTGCTGAAATAAGCAGAACTCACTGACAACCAGTCAACCCAAAGATAAACAGAGGAGGAGGAGATAAAAACAACCTCTGCCAAATGCAAAAAAGTGTTTCTACAGCTGAGCTTGGTCAGAGGGAAGAAACTCTGAAGGCAAACTGGGCTGGGATTAATCCGTTATTCAAATCCCTTCCAGGTTACAGCAGCAGCTGGAGAAGGGAAGTGCGACATGATCGATCCAGGACACCCTGGAGGAGGCATTTCACCCTGGAGGAGGACCTTGAACACGATGAGGAAGAGGAACAAGCAGCACATGAGTGGACTAGGAAACAGAGACTGTGGGCAGCTCTCACTGGAGCACGTTTTCACAATCCTGAGTTCATCTACCTCATTTCTGTAAATAGAGAAATAAAAGTCAGTCCAGGTAGTGACAGCCGGGTCCCTATTCCTGACATTCACGTTCCCAAATGGATCCATCTCTTTACCCATGGGGGCAAGGGATAAAAAAATCCAGAGTTTCAGCCTTCGTTTTGCATCACCCATGTAGATATTTGTTCAGGGGATGTTGGCATATTTTGGAAAGTGTTGCCTGATTGACCTCGAGCATCCAAGAGTCAAACAAATGGCTGTGGGTCTGCACATGGTTAGACAAGGTTCCAGGTGAAATCAGGTAGGTCTTGAAATGACCATTACAGAAACAAGCTTCATATTCCTGATTTGTTGAATCGGGAATTCCACCAGTTGTAGTGGTGGGATTTGAACATATGCCCCCCCCCCCCAACATTAAGCTGGGCCTCTGGACTGTTCACCACTACACACCATCAGCCCAAAGGGAAATCAGCTGCTGCTCTGGCAGCAGCAACTCAAACACTTCTAGCCACTCCGACACTTAAATGTAGGTCACTTCCAAGCTGCAAGAGACTAGAGCCCCATCTCCCTCTTTACTGATGTATCATTGCAAGTCTTTCGCACTGGTTAGTGCCTCAACTCAAGCGTTCACACCGTGCTAAGCGTGGTCCACCAGAGTTAACCGGACTTCTCAATCCTACCCTGAACAATGTTGCACGTTCCCAAGCTGGAAAATCAAGTATACTATTCTGAACCTCCTGCATTCTACATCAATGAAATAGGTTCCCCACAGCTACCAGTCATGCAGCCCACATGCATCACCAATGAGCACCACCCTATCTGAACTCTTATAATTTGCCTTGTGCGATCTACCTGCTGCTCCCAATTTGGTTTGGGAAGTCACTTGCGACTGGACAATCTTCAGCTTTTTTTATTATAAAAAAAAAACTGATTCATCTACAAACATCCCCCAAGGACCTTAGTTTCCAAAAGTGAGAACTGAAGCATGCAAATCGTTTGAAGATATTTGTCAATCGGTTCAAGAAATTCTTGGTGAGAGATATCAGAATCAAAGAAGATGCTGGTTAGGAGAATCCACCCCTCAAATTGGGGAATTCAAATATGGATGTGGTGGGGGACAGTTTTACTGATCTCCTCTGCATATATTGACAGCAAGTAGACTACAACAGACCAATATAACAGCACTGCAAATGCCAAGGGACAAGCAGTATTAAAAAACCTCCAGGGCAGAAACCAGGTAGCTGGGATACTGGATAGAATGGCTGGACATTTTATGCTAGAATAGATCTGTAAAGGGTCAGTCATGCCTGACAAACTCAACTTCATCTCTTAGGGGGAGAAAAAAAACACAAGGCAGAATTTCCTTAAAGAGACTGTTTTACTGAAGGTGAATTTTGAAGGCAAATCAGTGATTAGCAAAGTGACCGAGCAGCAGAGAGAGATTAGGGGATTACAGACAGTGACTGGGCTTGGCCAGTCATCCTGCTGTCTGAGGGAGCTGCTGTGGGACCTGTCAAACAATGAATGAGAGACAATGTCACCATTGTATGGGTGTAGATAGAAGGAATGGGTGAAGGTGGTGAATTTCAATACACACACACAATGAGAATGCATATTGATCCTAGTGGAACTTGGAAAATAAATGCAGCTAAACTATTGGGGTTACTTTCCAGGGTATTCATTTAAACAAAAAAAAAGCTAATGCAGAGTTTAACTTGAGGGTTAACCAAGTGGCGTAAACGTTGATGTGTACAATACTCCAGTTAGACTACAGCTGGAGTGCTGTGTTCAGTTCTGGACATGGTGATATAGAACTTGTACACGTTCACCGGAATGCTACAAACTGAACTTCACCTCCCAGGAACTTACACTGGAGCGTTTTGATCCAAGTCAAGCAGTAGATAGAAAATTCTCACCGGCTGAATACATGCCGCATGATCAAAGGTTCGAGACAGGCATTTGCCTTGCAACGGAGGCTGACGATGCCTGGAACATCCAAAGTGGTGCATCGGATTCCAGGTCTTGGTCCTTTGCTATGTTGGGTATGCCCTTGGAAGGACATAGTAAAGTCTGAAATGGAATATGTGTTTGTCAGCTTTGCCCGTCTGGCACCAAGTTCCAGATATTCCACTACGCTGGGTACAGGTTCTGCCTCAACCACCCTCTAATCTCTTTGCCAGATACTTCACTTCCTCAGGATCATGTACAGACTGGAGCAGGTACTGGGGACAAGGACCTTCAGTTATAATCTGCCAGGCAGATGGAGGGATTTGGGGCCAAGGAGAGATTTGGGGCCAAGGATTAGATAGTCACCCCCAACCACAAACATTCACTCCCCCCACCAACAATGTGCAGTGCGCACCATCTACAAGATGCACTGGAGGAATTCACCAAGGCTCCTTTGACAGCACCTTCCAAACACACGACTACCACCATTTAGAAGGACAAGGGTGGTCAATAGCTGGGAACACCACCACCTGGAAGTTTCCCATCCAAGTCACTCACCATCCTGACTTGGAAATACATCAGCTGTTCCTTCACTGTCGCTGGGTCAAAAATCCTGAAACTCCCTCCTCAACAGCGCTGTGTACCTACATATGGACTGCAGTGGTTCAAAGCAGAAGCTCATCACTACATTAAGGGCAATAAATGCTGGAGAGATCAGAAACTGAGGAAAGGCATTGGCATGTTGCTGGCGGCATCCTGGACCTTATTTGCCACTCCATGGGTATGGCAGACTATCCCAGCCAAACTTCCACAAGTTCTGTCAAGTGCCCCGGACTCAACTACAACTGATTGATGAACTCAATTTCTTCCTCAAAGACCAGCCCAAAAATTGCTTCACACTCATTGAGAAATAACTCCCATCACATCACCCAACAACCTGAAGACTCAACCCTGCCAACCAGAAATACGTTTCCCCCCTCCTCCCCACACCCACTGCACCCTGCCCCCCCCCACAACCCCCATTAACTGCAAGTCCACAACTCGAACTGTAAACAAGAATCAGCCCCCAAAAAGTCACCAGAACAAGGGTTAAGGCTTTTGAAGCAAATAGATGCTAACTGGGTGGGGCAGCTTAGAAGGGTCAAAACTCAATTTGTTTAAGGGCAAGGGAAATTCTGACAGAGACCATGAGCTAGACCTGCACCCCAGTGCAGAGTGGCTGGAATCTGGCAGAGGATAAACAGTCACTGGGATGGTAAGCCACTAAAATGAACAGTCACTACATGTGGTGTTGGGGGTAGGGTGTCACAGTGACTTCCCTGCTCATTCTCACTGCGTTAACGGACTTGGACTAGATCCTGGAGACCATTGGTGGTATGGGAGACTCTCCTTACAAAAAAAAGGGGTAGAGGCAGAGAGTTTAAGCACACGTGCCCCATGATCCAATGGCCCAACACATTCTGGAGAGCATATATACCAATGTCTGGAAAAGAGAGATTGGTGATATTCTGGAAGTGATGGGCAAGAGCCATTCGCTCAATAGATTTTTGTGCCTTGGCACAAAAATGTTTTGTTGTTCACAGGTGGTGCTAGTGATAGTGAACACTCTACCATTGTACTGGGGATGTTCAACAGGGGATTGAGTCCTAAGTATTTAACATTTGCTCATCTTGCCAGTGCAATACTGTGGCTTACTCAGGAGCAAGTTCAGGAACAATATGCACAGCTGCCCTCACAGCACCTCTTCCCTCCCAGAACCATGATAGGGTCCCCCTTGTCCTCACTTATCACCCCACCAGCCTCCACGTTCAAAGGATCATCCTCCGCCATTTCCGCCAACTCCAGCATGATGCCACCACCAAACACATCTTCCCTTCACCCCCCAGTGACATTCTGCAGGGATTGTTCCCTCCGGGACACCCAGGTCCACTCCTCCATCACCCCCTACACCACAACTCCCTCCTATGGCACCTCCCCATGCAACTGCAGAAGATGCAACACCTGCCCCTTCACTTCCTCTCTCCTCACCATCCAAGGGCCCATACACTCCTTTCAAGTGAAGCAGCATTTCACTTGCCCTTCCCTCAACTTAGTCTACTGCATTCGTTGCTCCCAATGTGGTCTCCTCTACATTGGAGAGACCAAACGTAGACTGGGTGATCGCTTTGCGGAACACCTGCGGTCTGTCCGCAAGAATGACCCAAACCTCCCTGTCGCTTGCCATTTTAACACTCCACCCTGCTCTCGCCCACATGTCTGTCCTTGGCTTGCTGCATTGTTCTAGTGAAGCCCAACGCAAACTGGAGGAACAATACCTCATCTTCCGACTAGGCACTTTACAGCCATCCGGACTGAATACTGAGTTCAACAATTTTAGATCGTGAACTCTCTCCTCCAACCCCACCCCCTTTCCGATTTTCCCCCTCCTTTGTTTTTTCCAATAATTTATATAGATTTCTTTTCCCACCTATTTCCATTATTTTTAAATGTATTTCCATCCATTGTTTTATCTCTACCTTTTAGCCTATTTCGATCCCTTCACCCCACTCCACCCCCACTAGGGCTATCTGTACCTTCACCCCACCCCCACTAGGGCTCTCTGTACCTTCACCCCACCCCCACTAGGGCTATCTGTACCTTCACCCCACCCCCACTAGGGCTCTCTGTACCTTCACCCCACCCTCACTAGGTCTATCTGTACCTTCACCCCACCCCACCCCCACTAGGGCTATCTGTACCTTCACCCCACCCCACCCCCACTAGGACTATCTGTACCTTCACCCCACCCCACCCCCACTAGGGCTATCTGTACCTTCACCCCACCCCACCCTCACTAGGTCTATCTGTACCTTCACCCCACCCCACCCCCACTAGGGCTATCTGTACCTTCACCCCACCCCACCCCCACTAGGACTATCTGTACCTTCACCCCACCCCACCCCCACTAGGGCTATCTGTACCTTCACCCCACCCCACCCCCACTAGGGCTATCTGTACCTTCACCCCACCCCACCCCCACTAGGGCTATCTGTACCTTCACCCCCACCCCAACACCACTAGGGCTATCTGTACCTTCACCCCACCCCACCCCCACTAGGGCTATCTGTACCTTCCCCCCACCCCAACCCCACTAGGGCTATCTGTACCTTCACCCCACCCCCACTAGGGCTATCTGTACCTTCACCCCCACCCCAACCCCACTAGGGCTATCTGTACCTTCACCCCACCCCACCCCCACTAGGGCTATCTGTACCTTCCCCCCACCCCAACCCCACTAGGGCTATCTGTACCTTCACCCCACCCCCACTAGGGCTATCTGTACCTTCACCCCCACCCCAACCCCACTAGGGCTATCTGTACCTTCACCCCACCCCACCCCCACTAGGGCTATCTGTACCTTCACCCCACCCCACCCCATCCCCACTAGGGCTATCTGTACCTTCACCCCACCCCACCCCCACTAGGGCTATCTGTACCTTCACCCCACCCCACCCCACCCCCACTAGGGCTATCTGTACCTTCACCCCACCCCACCCTCACTAGGGTTATCTGTACTTTCACCCCACCCCATCCCCACTAGGGCTACCTGTACCTTCACCCCACCCCCACCCCCACTAGGGCTATCTGTACCTTCACCCCACCCCACCCTCACTAGGGTTATCTGTACCTTCACCCCACCCCCACCCCCACTAGGGCTATCTGTACCTTCACCCCGCCCCACCCCCACTAGGGCTATCTGTACCTTCACCCCATCCCCACCCCCACTAGGACTATCTGTACCTTCACCCCACCCCCACTAGGACTATCTGTACCTTGCTTGTCCTGCTTTCTACCCTTAATTAGCACATTCCTTAGATAATATCACTATCTTCAACACCTCTTTGTCCTTTTGTCTGTGACATCTTTTGGAAATCTCCACCTATCACTGGCCCTCTATCCAGCTCTACCTGTCCCCCACCCCTTAAACCAGCTTATATTTCACCTCTCTTCTATTTTTACTTAGTTCTGTTGAAGAGTCATATGGACTCGAAACGTTAACTGTGTCCCTCCCCGCAGATGCTGTCAGACCTGCTAAGTTTTTCCAGGTATTTTTGTTTTTGTTTTTAAACAAAAAACCAATTTCACCTTTGATCTGACCCAGCTGTTTGCAGCTGCATTGCCAAGTTGAACATGGCCCTACCCTGACCCAGTCTAGATCCAGTTAGTTTACGAAGTGTTTTTCCCCTTTCTACACCTCGAGAACATACACTTGGACGAAACTGCTGGCTGCAATGATCAGAAGAGCCTTGCAATGGACCAAGGGATCTGTAACCTGCCAAGTGCAAGACAACTTCATGTAAGCGTATTGCTACAGTTTAGCTTTGCTTGGTTGTATGCAACATCAGACTTCCCCTGCCCCCAGAGTTCAGGGGCTGCAAGCAGACAAGGGTCTAAAGCAGCCCTTATGGGATAGGATCGAGGATCTTGCAGACGAGCTTGATCGGCACCTCCGGATGAGGTCTGTCCAATCTGGTTAGGGTTAGACAGCTGCGCCCCCACCTACTTACCTGCTCCGGCAATGGCCCAGTGCATCATCGCTCAGTTGCGCTAGATGTGTGTCGCCATCTCCCTCTGCAAGCGGGAGATGGTCACCATCTCCAGTTCCTCCGTGCTCATTGGCCGCTGGGGTCTCTGGCGCTGCCTCCTAGTTTGGGAAAAAAAGAGCAAATCAGAACTGACTGTCAGGTCACATGGTCTGGCCAACACTAGCCAAGCTGGTCCAGCAGAATTGTAGCATGGTGGGTGGAGGGGTCATTCAGCTGATAAGGTCTGTAATGGTTGGTCTGCAAGAACCACTTGGTCTATCCCACCCCTCAGCCTTGCAAAGGAGTCAGCACAGATCGACGCCTGACATGGCAGTCGAGACCCTAAGCACTGTGTAAAACCATTACCAGTGCCCCACATTACCACGTTTCTATTTTCAGCCCCCTTTAAAAGGTATCCTCCCTCTAGAGAGAGCCTCTCCCTACCCTCATGATAGAGTATCTCTAGATAGAAAACCTGAGGAGTGTCCCCAGTTTCTATAGTCTACGTAACTGAAGTGCCATGTCTCTGGAACCCTTCTCTGCCCTGCACCACCCCCCCCACCCCCCAAAACCAATGCCCTCATATCCTTCCAAGTGTGGTGTGATGAGATGCCTACAACTGGAAGCATTACTCTTGATGCCAAACCAACGTTTAACATAGCTCCTTCTGAAACCCCCCCCGGACGCTGAATATTTGACCAGTCTTCAGCCTGCCTTGGCTCTCCCCAGCCCACTTGCTTTTTACACCTAGGTGTTTAGAATTGTACCTTTATCTAGTAGTCTCTCCACATTCTCGCCAAGATGAATCACTTCGCCTGTCGGAATTAAACATCACCTCCCACGTTTGTCCATCAAGGTACTGAAGTCCTGCACTAGTCTCACGGTTCACAATGTGGTGTCATCTGCATATTTTGAAATTGTGCCACGTACAGCAGGTCATTAATATACATCAAGAGCAGGGGAACCCCACTCATTTATCCCGGTTGTTCACCACTGTTCACCACTGTTTCCTGCCACTCAGCCAATTGCACATCCTTACCACTCATTCCTTGGGTACGTAGCTTCGTTCACAAGTTAGAGTGGAGCTTCACCAGCCTTCGGAGACCCACATACACACAAGGGTGTTGTGGTGTCAGTCATTACAGGATGAAGAATGGAAACACAGTTCCACCCTCTAATCACTCACTTGCCCAAAATCACTACTGTCCTGATTCATTTGTCAGAAGTTACAAGCCAGGAGGTTGGTTATTTTTGCAGCCTCACATGTAAAAGGTGCGACACCTTGTCATCTGGCACCATTGTGGTACAAAAAGGGGTCATTTTAATAATATACCACCAATACATATACTCTTTCCAACTGAACCTCAAATTCAGGGTTAC
Organism: Carcharodon carcharias; assembly: GCF_017639515.1. Taxonomy (NCBI): domain Eukaryota; kingdom Metazoa; phylum Chordata; class Chondrichthyes; order Lamniformes; family Lamnidae; genus Carcharodon; species Carcharodon carcharias. The sequence continues at coordinate 169,567 of NW_024470648.1, read as the reverse complement.
TTCACTAGGACCTGGTGCCTTATCAACTTGATACACCTGGGCTCATAAATCGATCAATGTGTTATTCCGAACACTCCAACTCCCAATAGTAGTTAATTATGAAGCCCCAATCTATGAACAACTACAAAGCTGGTAGTAAATAGCCAAGTGGTTATGGTACTCGGTTTGTAACCCCACGATCAAGAGTTCAAATCTCACAATGGCAAACTATGAAACAATATAACTTCATCTGAATAGGAACAAATGGAAATGTGTTTGTACTCGAAAGAGTTACAAAGCTGGTAGTACAGCTGACCTGAATTAGGGGCTGTGCCTGATTTATCCCAATTTTGTTGATTTGGTTTAATTGGTTTCACTTAAAAGATTACAAAGCTGGTCTGACAATAGAAACTTTCACGGCCAGTCCAATCATCGATTCAGTTAGACATGAAGGTTAATCATCCCAATTAAGTGCCTTAGGTCCTTCAGTCAAGGACTTAAAAGGAACCTACCTCAACTCTCCAGGGCACAGAGCACCTTTTCATTCAGTTCCTACAGACTGATGCAAGTGAAGCTGTGACCAAGTCTGGTTTTGAGCTGCAACTACCAGGTGTACAACCTCAATATCCTACCCGAACTCCTTCACTACAGGGTCAACAGTTGCTTATTATACACCTGATGTGCTTGGATTTCTGTCTGGGGTATTGGACACCTCATGGAGACTAAAGCAAGTGTAAGTGTAAACAGCAGCATGAAGGTCAACCCTTTCTGAAGAAAGTTAAGGGAACACGTTAACAACTGGAGGGTCAGAATCCTTCTAAAAGCTCAACACAAGAGCAAGATGCAGGTTGGCACCAGGGAAGGGTGGGTGGGTGGTGTTGGAAAAACAATGGAAGGCAAATTGTTGTAATCCCTGAAGGCAAGAGTCTAAATGGATGATTGAATCGGGCCTTCATGGGATGTGGGAGTCACCGGCAAGGCCAGCATTTGTTGCCCATCCCTAACTGCCCTTGGATTGGAGTTATTTGATAGGCCATTGTAGAGGCCAGTCATAAGTTAGCCACACTGACGTGGGTCTGGAGTTACATGTAGACCAGACCAGGTAAGGACAGCAGATTTCCTTCCCTAAAGAGGCTTTTTAGTGAATTAGATTGGTTTTCAATAATAATGGATGGTCCACATTACCAAGACTGGTTATATATTCCAGGATTCTGTGAAATGAAACTTAAATTTCACTAGACACTGTGGTGGGATTTGAACCTGCATCCACCAGAGCGTTAGGCTGGGCCTCTGGTTACTGGCCCAGTGACATTTACCACTACATAGCCTTCTTCCCTAAATGGAGGGCAAAAAGCATATGTTGTGGGTCAAGGTGATGACAATTCCCTGGAGCAGTTACCAAAAGGACAAAGCACTAGTTACGTGAACTGGTGTTGGTCAATCTCCCGAGACTCGGAAGGGAGAAGTTGTAACCAGCAATTGTAACGATGCTGGTGTTTACTGTAGTTTCACATCTAGCCCCTCAAAAAGCCAGAGGCATAACTAGACAGTAAAATCAATCCTCATGCTTTTCCCCTGCGGTACTTACAATCGGAAGATAAGCCTCTGGACAACCAATGTGATCTCACTAAGTTTGTATGTGTTGTGATGGGGACAAGAAACGAGGGTCAAATTTTATCCTGGTTCCTACTGGCCCCAATGACACTTGCAAATTCTCACTGCGTTGCCTTTGTCTGCATTGTGAAAATGGGTTTTATCATTAGGGATAAAGTGGAACTGTAAAGGCAGCTGTGTGTTTGCCCATGGGTAATTAAACAGGGGCAGGGGGAAGATTAGTAAACACAGCTTGTCTGTGGGTATGGTGAAAGGTAAAGGAGCTAAATTCGTGCAATTGTAATGAAAGGCGAAGGTGAAGTTAAATATCCAAGTGGATAAGTTGGGTTTTAACATTTGCATTAGGTGGTTGTAAAAGTACCTTAAAAACAGCTGAAGTCAAGAGAAAAAAAAAAAGAGGAAAAGGTTTAAATTTTTGGACCCAAAAGTGGAGGCACCGGAAGACAAAGATTTTTATTTTTGGAAAGGTGGAGTTTGAAGAGGTGTTTAGGACAGTGTAGGATGAAAAGGGGGGAAGATATTTAAAGAAAGATGATCGATTGAGTTGAGGTGGCTGTGTGGGGGGGGGGCAGGGAAAAGATGTCCTGAAGAAAGCAGCCACCCAGTTTCAAGGCAGGGGAGTCATTGCTTTCTGAAAGACGCCAGGTTCTGAACTTCAGATTTCCATCGAGCGGAAGGGAGCGAGATGTCAAGTGGTACACTTGAAATTAAAGTAGCAGCAGCAGCTTTGGGTAACATCACCAGGTTTTTATGGTTAAAAATCTAAGGGAGCTGTTGCTAAAACATTCTGACCAAAGGGGGTTTTTGTGGGGAAATGTTTTGTAAGACTGTTTGCGTAATTTTACACGGATTTAAGTTCTACTCTGGTTGGGTTTTTAAACGTTAAAAAGATTTCTTAAGTGTTACTGGGATTCTGTGCTTCTGGGGTCAGTAGTTATCCCCTCGTTAGCAGAGGGGATAACAGTGTAAACAAGCTTAAAGGCCAATTGGATTGGACACTGAAGGAAGACACTCAGTTCTGACAATGGTGCTGGCTGCAACTTACTTGAGCACTGTCGGGGTTCTTGGTACAGTCAGATTGGATCTCCAGTGGGCCACCACACTCTCATGTGCAGCTCTTGGTAGCTGTGCGGTGTTTATTCCACTGGAATATGAAAACATGCAAGTTAGCAGAGAGGATCAATCATCTGCCTGGTGAAATAAGCACCAACACTGAGACACACGTTTAAATGCAAGTCCCAAATAACTGATCAGCCACTCACTGATACGCAAGTAGAGCTTTATCTACCCGATTGGATTACTTGAGTCTGGATATGCAACTCGAGTGGGATGCAGTGTCCTCAAGAGGTTTTTTCTCCCCTCATCAGTTTTGGTCAAACAAAGGTATATTTCTTAAGTAGTTTCGAGGGAGGCAATGAACTGCAGTTCCTGGATCTAATGAGTTTGAGTTAACAAGGGAATTAGCCCTCACAGTATTAGGAATTGGGAAAGAGCCACTAGTGAAAGATTACAATGCTCAGATAGTGGAGTGTTTCACCACTTATCTCGGAGAGAAATACATTCACCAGCTTCCTCTAACCTGCCTGAACTCAGAATTGGCAGTGATAGATGGAAAATCAATAGAGTTTAGCATGGTAAACTAGAAGAGGGAGGACATTCAGATTAGGGTCTAATTGGCTTTAGTGAAGAAATGTTTCATCTCACCCTTGCCCATCTGCACTCCATTTATTCAAATCCCCTCAAACTATTAGAGTGCAAATTCACCACCTGACTAGACAGTGCATTCCTATTTCAACTCTTTCTTGGACTCGAACGCAAGTTCTGTCGAAGGGTCATGAGGACTCGAAACGTCAACTCTTTTCTTCTCCGCCGATGCTGCCAGACCTGCTGAGTTTTTCCAGGTAATTCTGTTTTTGTAGTGCATTCCTATAGTCTGGCTCCTTCTGTCATTGACTCATTTTGGTAATTAGCTCAAGCTCTTTATCCTGTAGTTCCAACATTGGCATCTTCCTCTGCTTAGAGAGTCTATCCACGTGACCCTCCCTCTTCCCAGGGATGTGTTAACCTCATCTTATGAGGAGAGATTGATCAGTTTAGGCCTATACTCGCTAGAGTTTAGAAGGATGAGAGGAGATGTAATTGAGGTATATAAGATGCTAAAGGGGATAGACAAAGTAGACGTGGAGCAGATGTTTCCCCTTGTGGGACATTCTAGAATGAGAAGCCATAGTTTTAGGCTAAGGGGTGATAGATTTAAATCAGATGAGGAGGAATTACTTTTCTCAAAGGGTCGTGAATCTGTGGAATTCACTACCTCAGAGTGCATTGGATGCTGGGACGCTGAATAAATTTAAGCAGGAGAGAGAGACAGGTTTTAAATTAGTAATGGGTTGAAAGGTTATGGGGAGAGGGCAGGAAATTGGAGTTCAGCTGAAATGAGATCAGCCACGATCGTTTTGAATGGTGGGGCAGGTTTGAGGGGCTGAATTGCCTAGACCGAGTTGTTATGTTCTCGTAGCCTCTTGCTTAAAAGTCATTGTGGGGTTTTCTTTAGAGGCAGGCGGGGAATATTTAAGCATCCCTTCTGGAATAATGGCACCATCAACATCCCCAGCACAGCACTGAGGGAGTGCTGCCTGTATAACACTTCCCAGGAAAGTACCCTGGAGTGGAACTGAATCCAGAACTTGAGGCAGGAGGTCAACCAAGCGAGACAGGGAAGACACCAACAGTACAGCTGAGAGCTTAATGGTGTTTCACTGACATTTGCCAACTCCAATTGTAGGCCTCCATGTACCAAGCCCAGGATCTTATATGCTCTACTCCCCCATCCCAGGACTATGTTCATACATCATTGCCAAGGCCAGCACTTATTGGACTTGAGCAAGGAAAGAGGTCAACAGCACAGGAAAAGGGCCCTTCGGCCCATCAACTGCATCGGTCAAAGTACCACTTAACTATTCTAATCCCATTTTCCAGCACTAGGCCCATAGTCTTGTATGCCATGGCATCGCAAGTGCACATCCAAATACTTCTTAAATGTTATGAAGGTTTCTGCCTCTACCCCAGTTTCAGGCAGTGAGTTCCAGATTCCCACCACCCTCTGGGTGAAAAAATTCTTCCTCACATCCCCTCTAAGCCTCCTGCCCCTTACCTTGAACCTATGCCCCCTGGTTATTGATCCCTCCACCGAGGGGAAAGTTCCTTCTTGTCTACCATATCTATGCCCCTCAATTTTATACACCTCAATCATGTCCCCCTCAATCTTCCTCTGCTCCAGGGAAATTAACCCCAGTCTATCCAATCTCTCCTCAACTAAAACTCTCCAACCCAGGCAACATCCTGGTAAATCTCCTCTGCACTCTCTCTAATGCAATCACATCCTTCCTATAATGTGGATTCCAGTACTGCACGTAATACTCTAGCTGTGGCCTAACCAGCGTTTTATACAGTTCCAGCATGACCTCTCTGCTCTTATATTCTATGTCTCAGCTAATATGGGCAAGTATCCCATTTACCTTCTTAACCACCTTATCTACCTGTCCCGCTACCTTAAGGGACCAGTGGACATGCACACCAAGGTCCCTCTGATCCTCGGTACTTCCCAGGGTCCTACCATTCATCGTGTATTCCCGTGCTTTGTTTGTCCTGCCCAAGTGCATCACCTCACACTTATCCGGATTAAATTCCATTTGCCACTGATCAACCCATCTGACCAGCCCATCTATATCCTCCCGTAATCTAAGGCTCTCCTCCTCACTATGTGCCACCCCACCAATTTGTGTCATCCACAAACTTACTGATCAACCCTCCGACATGCAAGTCCAAATCGTTTATACATAACACAAACAGCAAGGGATCCAAACCGATCCCTGTGGAACCCCACTGGACACAGGCATCCAGTCAAAAAAGACATTGACCATCACCCTCTGCTCCTGCCACTCAGCCAATTCTGGATCCAAATTGCCTTGGATCCCATGGGCTCTTATCTTCATTATCAGTCTCCCATGTGGCACCTTATCAAAGGCCTTGCTGAAGTCCAAGTAGACTCCATCATCATCAACACAGCTGGTCACCTCTTCGATAAATTCAATCAATTTGGTCAGACCTCCCCTTAACAAAACCGTGCTGTCTGCCCTTGATTAATCCCTGCCACTGCAAGTGTAGATTAACTCTGTCCCTCAGAATTGCTTGCAATAGTTTCCCATCACTGAGGTTAGACTGACTGGCCTGTAGTTCCCTGGTTTATCCCTTCCTCCCTTCTTGAATAACGGTACCACATTGGCTGCCCTCCAGCCCTCTGGCACCTCTCCTGTGGAGAGAGAAATATTGAAAATTATTGCCAGTGCCCCTGCTATCTCCTCCCTTGCCTCACTCAACAGCCTGGGATACATTTCATCCGGGCCTGGAAATTTATCTACTTTTAAGCCTGCCAGACCACTTAGAACCTCCTCCCTTTCTATGCTAACTTCTTTAATTATATCAGTCCCTCTGCTTGATTTCCATACCCACTTCGTCCCTCTCACTTGTGAATACTGACACAAAGTGTTCAGTTAGAACCCCACCTACGTCTTTCGGCTCCACACACACGACCTCACACTTCCCCACGTTGTATTCCATCTGCCACTTCTTTGCCCCATTCTCCTAACCTGTCCAAATCCTTCTGCAGCATCCCTGCCTCCTTGATACTACCTGTCCCTTTAGATTAGGTTAGATCCTTCGACTGGTAGAGATTAGCCTAGTGCTTTTATTCCAGATTGTTTGTGGCAAAGGAAATCCAAGCACCCCCATTATGGAGACTCCCTGGAGTAGGATTCTTCACTTTGAATGTGATTCAGCTAGACTTCATGCTCACTGGGTGAAGTTCCAGTTCAGAAGGGAGAGAGTGGCTCCTCTGCTCTACCCTGCTCTGGCTGTGCAGTTCCACAACCCCAGGTATGAGCAGGAGAAAAGCAGATGGACTGAGGTCCGTTAAGTCTGGTGCTGTAGTTAATGCACCTCAAGTCACTCTGCTTTTGCTCTGCTCACCATGTGCTGGCCTCTGCTTCAGACTGAGTCTCAGCTGCTCAATCGCTTTGAAATATCCAGTACCAGGAGACAACCTTCCAGCTCCTGTCACCAATCACAACCTTCAGTCACTCTCTGCCCCCCAAGTCACAATGGCCACTCGAATCCCCATATCCATAGCTCACCACCTTCTAGTGCTCTGCACAACCTGGGCATCCAACACCGAAAGCCACAGCCTGTTCCTGTAAGCCTCAGAAAGTCCTTTTCAAGTGTAACCCTATCTTAAAAAAAAAGGACTTTCTCCCCTCCCACCCACACCCCAAAAATAAAATCAGTGTGGTTGCCGAATACTCAACACTGGGGACACCAGTCAAGCTTTTAGTTTTTTTCACAAAAGCAGACCAGAACTGAAATCCAATTCACCACACTGGCAGATTTAAAGCCACTCTTGGACTCCCAAACCTTTCATTACCTCGTTTGGAAACTGAATGCCACAAGTATTGGTGTTGGAGATTAAAAAGCACAATACTGTGGGTGCTGGAAATCGCAAACAGGGAGAAGTGCTGGGAAAAACTCAGCAGGTCTGGCAGCATCGGCGGAGAAGAAAAGAATTGACGTTTCGAGTCCTCATGACCCTTGAGCAGAACTTGAGCTCGAGTCCAAGAAAGAGTTGAAATATAAGCTGGTTTAAGGTGTGGGGTGGGGGGGTGGGGGGGTGGTGGTGGGGGGGTGGGTTGGGGGGGAGCGGAGAGAGAGAGAGAGAAGTGAAGGGGGGGGGGTTTGGTTGTAGGGACAAACAAGCAGCGATAGAAGCAGATCATCAAAAGATGTCAACAATAGCTATATCTAACTCCTTCTTGAAAACATCCAATGTTTTGGTCCCCACTACTCTGTGGTAACGAATTCCACAAGCTCACCACTCTCTGGGTGAAGCAATTTCTCCTCATCTCAGTCCGAAATGGTCTTCCCCGTATCCTCAGTCTGTGACCTCCTGGTTCTGGATTTCCCCCACCAATCGGGAACTTCCTTCCTGCATCTACCCTGCCTCGGCCTGTTAGAATTTTACAGGTTTATCTGTGTCAACAATCACCAGAGAGAGAGGCACATTGAAGATTCAGAACCAACTGGACCCTTCCAAGGGCTGCTAGTCTCAATTCATCCACAGCAGCTGTGCCAAGGGTCTCACGAATTTCCAAACGATAAAAATTAGCATCCGAACCCTGGGCCCTCCGGTTAAAAGGTTGACACTCTCCTGACTGAGCTACCCTGCTGAGAACTGCACAGAGACTGGTTTGAGGGGGAACTCAGACTGAATAACCCAATGGTGACTCAGGAGAGCCAGATTAAAGCAAAACACTCTGGATGCTGGAAAAACTCAGGTCTGTGGAGAGAGGGGGACAAAATTCACGTTTCGAGTCTGTTTGACCCAGAGCAGAAGAGGAGTTAACACTTGGCTAACATGAACTGTGTTTCCCCTCTCCACAGGTGTAACTCCAGCCCACTGTAACTCCTCAATAGCTCCGAGGAAGGAGTCGTAGGGACCCGAAACGTTAACTGTGTTTCCTCTCTCCACAGATGCTGCCGGACCTGCTTTGAGTTTTTCCGGCATTTTCTGGATTTTCCTTTCAGATTTCCAATGCACTCTGGCCATGGAGAGGGTGGGTGAAGGTTACTTACTGCCACAGCTGCCGGGTGAGAGTGTCAGTAGCTGTGTTCTGGGTCACTCCAGGCGGCAGGCTGGACTTCAAGACTCGAGTGTCCACCCTCTACAAAGAGGGGAGAGAAAAGTCAGAGAGAGCTTGGAGACTGAAGTGTGAAGATAGGAGACTCCCAAGTAGCAACGTTGAGGATTTGGAGGGAGGTGGGGGAAGAGACACATTTCCCCGGTGAAATGGGACTTGGAAACAGGAAGACGGGGGTTTCGCTGGCACCTTCAGCCCAAGGGCCAGTTGGAATAACTCAGGCAGCTCTTTATTTGAAAAAAAAGTTGAAGAGCGAACAGCTTCTCAGTAATAACGATGACCAATCTGCTGTCAATTGTCATAAAAAAAACCCCCATCTGCTTCAATAATGAAGGGGATCTGCCCTCCTTACCTCCCATGTGACAGCCAAAGGCCATTGAATAGCCCCGCAAGCCATTGAAATCAGGGGCAATTAGGGATGGGCAACGAATGCATGCAGGGCTTTCCAGCGATGGACACAACCCATGGAAAGAAAAAAAATCTTTGGAGATTGGAAGAGACACATCCAAAATACAGAAGTGCCCCTATCGAGGGGCAAATAACCAGGAAACGGATTTACTATGAACCCTGTGCCCCTGTGGCTACCTTGACCAGTGCATTCCGGAGGGGAAGAATTAAATATACACCAATTCTCACTGAAGTTTACTCCGGACTAGAACAATGAAGGGTTCGGGACTTTAAAAATTGGAGAATGATGAACCTGTGGCTGAAAAAGGAGAGAGGGGGTAATTACTGGCTCTAGTTCAAGTGCATTCAAGGCTCAATGAGCAAGGAGCACAAAAAGCAGGAGAAGATTATTAACAGGCCAGCAATAACCTGAACAGCAAAAGAGAAACATACAATCATCTCTATCAGAGAGTGGATGAGGTTAGCAGTTCGCCCTACCCTGCTTATCACTGCTACAGACCTAGAAGCAATAGGAATATTTGCAGAAGTGAGTGCGTGGTTGGGGGGGGAAGAGAAGAGAGACTGAGATTTCCACCCCCACCTTCAATATCATAACCTTCCCACCGCTACGAAGTGGAGGTTAACCCCTTAACCGCCCCGGGACACCTCCCACCCCCTGGACCATCGAGACACGGACAGGCAGTCCCCAGGGGCTGAACAGTGACCAACCAGTTCCTATCGGGTACCAGGAGCCTTTCCAAGTGAAGCAGCGGTGGGACCACGGCTCTGGGCAGCCCGCGTTTGCCGGGGGTGGAGGGTAGACTCACTCGGACTCTTCTCTCCATAGGGGAGGTGGAGAATCTTCAGGGATTGAAATCTGCTTCAGAAAGCAGGACAGACAAACACAAAAAGTCAAATTATAAAATAAAGGAGCGTGTGAGAGAGAGAGAGAGAGAGAGAGAGTGATGTAAGACCACAAGCCATAAATTTAAGAAAGAGTATTTTAACCCTTCAGGAGAGATTGAGGAGACTTATAGAGATGTTTTAAAGGGAAATAACAACAAGACCAGGAGTCATTATGTGCAAAGAGCAGAATGCGTGTAGGCAAGATTGAGACGCTTCAACCGTCCCCAAGAAGCAAACCTCTCACATTTAAAATACTGTCACTTAAACAGGGAAATAAAAAGCACCACCTCAATCTCAACCAGACAACAGCCAAAAAGCTCCCTCCCCCTCACTGAAGTCAGTATTTACCAGCTGGAGACCAGCTCCCAGGAATAACATCAACCTGCACTGCACCAACAGCCCGGGTTTATAAACAGGATTCCCATTTGTGCATTGACCAATCGGGCTGACTCTGGGACCAATCTCAATCTCAAACTCCAGCTAGGAGCGAAACATTGGTCACTTCCAGTTCCGTGCTCGGTGGGAACCGCGGGGACTGGAGCGTTTTGTTGACCCCTTTAATTACATTTTGATTTAAAGTTTGTAAGGTTCCTTTAAATTTTGTTCTTGGTTTTACAGCTGACCTGAATTAGGGGCTGTGCCTGATTTATCCCAATTTTGTTGATTTGGTTTAATTGGTTTCACTTAAAAGATTATTGGCCACTTCCAGGGCAGCGCTAAGAGGAGATGCTCCCTATCCAAAGGGAAGAGCAGGACAGTCAGAGGCTGGACTGGATCCCCAATGATAGGGAGGGAGGGGGAGGAGAGGTGGGAGGAGTTTTGGTTCATTTGGTCTGATTAAAGGGACAGGATCTCTGTTATATTTTGCCCAGGGACAGTCTCTCTCTCTCTCTCTCTCTCTGATTAAAGGGACTGGATTTCGGTTCCGTTTTGTCCCAGGGACAGTGTATCTCTGTCTGATTAAATGGACAGGATCTCTGTTCTGTTTTGTCCCAAGGACAGTGTCTCTCTCTATCTCTCTCTCTCACTCTGAATAAAGGGACTGGATTTCTGTTCTGTTTTGTCCCAGAAACAGGGTCTCTCTGTCTGATTAAATGGACAGGATCTCTGTTCTGTTTTGTCCCAGGGACAGTGTCTCTCTCTATCACTCTCTCTCTCTCTCTCTCTCTGATTAAATGGACAGGATATCTGTTCTGTTTTGTCCCAGGGACAGTGTCTCTCTCTCTCTCTCTCTCTCTCTCCCTCTCTCAGATTAAAGGGACTGGATGTCGGTTCCGTTTTGTCCCAGGGACAGGGTTTTCTCAGTCTGATTAAATGGACAGGATGTCTGTTCTGTTTTGTCCCAGGGACGGTGTCTCTCTCTCTCTCTCTCTCTCTCTCTCTGATTAAAGATACAGGATCTCTGTTCTGTTTTGTCCCAGGGACAGGGTTTTCTCTCTCTGATTAAATGGACAGGATCTCGGTTCTGTTTGTCCCAGGGACAGGGTCTCTCTGTCTGAATAAATGGATAGAATCTCTGTTCTGTTTTGTCCCAGGGACAGTCTCTCTCTCTCTCTCTCCCTCTGATTAAATGGACAGGATCTCTGTTCTGTTTTGTCCCAGGGACAGGGTCTCTCTGTCTGATTAAATGGACAGGATCTCTGAAACAAAAACAGAATTACCCGGAAAAACTCAGCAGGTCTGGCAGCATCGGCGGAGAAGAAAAGAGTTGATGTTTCGAGTCCTCATGACCCTTCGACAGAACTTGAGTTCGAGTCCAAGAAAGAGTTGAAATATAAGCTGGTTTAAGGTGTGTGTGTGGGGGGCGGAGAGATAGAGAGACAGAGAGGTGGAGGGGGGTGGGAGTGGCTGTAGGGACAAACAAGCAGTGATAGAAGCAGATCATCAAAAGATGTCAACGACAATAGTACAATAGAACACATAGGTGTTAAAGTTAAAGTTGGTGATATTATCTAAACGAATGTGCTAATTAAGAATGGATGGTAGGGCACTCAAGGTATAGCTCTAGTGGGTTTTTTTTTATAATGGAAATAGGTGGGAAAAGGAAAATCTTTATAATTTATTGGAAAAAAAAGGAAGGGGGAAACAGAAAGGGGGTGGGGATGGGGGAGGGAGCTCACGACCTAAAGTTGTTGAATTCAATATTCAGTCCGGAAGGCTGTAAAGTCCCTAGTCGGAAGATGAGGTGTTGTTCTCTGTCCTGTTTTGTCCCAGGGACAGTGTCTCTCTCTCTCTCTCTCTCTCTCTCTGATTAAATGGACAGGATCTCTGTTCTGTTTTGTCCCAGGGACAGTGTCTCTCTCTCTCTCTCTCTCTCTCTCTCTCTCCCTCTCTCAGATTAAAGGGACTGGATGTCGGTTCCGTTTTGTCCCAGGGACAGGGTTTTCTCAGTCTGATTAAATGGACAGGATGTCTGTTCTGTTTTGTCCCAGGGACAGTCTCTCTCTCTCTCTCTCTCTCTCTCTCTCTGATTAAAGATACAGGATCTCTGTTCTGTTTTGTCCCAGGGACAGGGTTTTCTCTCTCTGATTAAATGGACAGGATCTCGGTTCTGTTTGTCCCAGGGACAGGGTCTCTCTGTCTGAATAAATGGACAGAATCTCTGTTCTGTTTTGTCCCAGGGACAGTCTCTCTCTCTCTCTCTCTCTCTGATCAAAGGGACTGGATTTCGGTTCCGTTTTGTCCCAGGGACAGGGTTTTCTCTCTCTCTCTCTGTCTTTCTCTCTCTGATTAAAGTGACAGGATCTCTGTCCTGTTTTGTACCAGAGACAGTGCCTCTCTCTATCTCTCTCTTTATCTCTCTCTCTCTCTGATTAAAGTGACAGGATCTCTGTTCTGTTTTGTCCCAGGGACAGGGTTTTCTCTCTCTGATTAAAGGGACAGGATCTCTGTTCCGTTTTGTCCCAGGGACAGGGTCTCTCTCTCTCTGATTAAATGGACAGGATCTCTGTTCTGTTTTGTCCCAGGGACAGGGTCTATCTGTCTGATTAAATGGACAGGATCACTGTTCTGTTTTGTCCCAAGGACAGTGTCTCTCTCTATCTCTCTCTCTCTCTCTCTCCCACCCTGATTAAAGGGTCTGGATCTCTGTTCTGTTTTGTCGAAGGGACAGGGTCTCTCTGTCTGATTAAATGGACAGGATCTCTGTTCTGTTTTGTCCCAGGGACAGGGTCTCTCTGTCTGATTAAATGGACAGGATCTCTGTTCTGTTTTGTCCAAAGGACAGTCTCTCTCTCTCTCTCTCTCTCTCTCTCTCTGATTAAAGGGACAGGATTTCGGTTCCATTTTCTCCCAGGGACACGGTTTTCTCACTCTGATTAAGTGGACAGGATCTCTGTTCTGTTTTGTCCCAGGGACAGGGTCTCTCTGTCTGATTAAAAGGAAAGGATCTCTGTTCTGTTTTGTCCCAGGGACAGTCTCTCTCTCTCTCTCTCTCTCTCTCTCTCTCTCTCTGATTAAAGGGACTGGATTTCGGTTCCGTTTTGTCCCAGGGACAGGGTTTTCTCTCTCTGGTTAAATGGACAGGATCTCTGTTCTGTTTTGTCCCAGGGACAGTGTCTCTCTCTCTCTCTCTCTCTCTGTCTCTCTCTCTGATTAAAAGGACAGGATCTCTGTTCTGTTTTGTCCCAGGGACAGTCTCTCTCTCTCTGATTAAATGGACAGGATCTCTGTTCTGTTTTGTCCAAGGGACAGGGTCTCTCTCTCTCTGATTAAATGGACAGGATCTCTGTTCTGTTTTGTCCAAAGGACAGTCTCTCTCTATCTCTCTCTCTCTCTCTTTCTCTCTGATTAAAGGGACAGGATTTCGGTTCCGTTTTGTCCCAGGGACAGGGTTTTCTCTGTCTGATTAAATGGACAGGATCTCTGTTCTGTTTTGTCCCAGGGACAGTGTCTCTCTCTATCTCTCTCTCTCTCTCTCCCTCTGATTAAATGGACAGGATCTCTGAAACAAAAACAGAATTACCTGGAAAAACTCAGCAGGTCTGGCAGCATCGGCGGAGAAGAAAAGAGTTGACGTTTCGAGTCCTCATGACCCTTCGACAGAACTTGAGTTCGAGTCCAAGAAAGAATTGAAATATAAGCTGGTTTAAGGTGTGTGTGTGGGGGGCGGAGAGATAGAGAGACAGAGAGGTGGAGGGGGGTGGGAGTGGCTGTAGGGACAAACAAGCAGTGATAGAAACAGATCATCAAAAGATGTCAACGACAATAGTACAATAGAACACATAGGTGTTAAAGTTAAAGTTGGTGATATTATCTAAACGAATGTGCTAATTAAGAATGGATGGTAGGGCACTCAAGGTATAGCTCTAGTGGGGATTTTTTTTTATAATGGAAATAGGTGGGAAAAGGAAAATCTTTATAATTTATTGGAAAAAAAAGGAAGGGGGAAACAGAAAGGGGGTGGGGATGGGGGAGGGAGCTCACGACCTAAAGTTGTTGAATTCAATATTCAGTCCGGAAGGCTGTAAAGTCCCTAGTCGGAAGATGAGGTGTTGTTCTCTGTCCTGTTTTGTCCCAGGGACAGTGTCTCTCTCTCTCTCTCTCTCTCTCTCTGATTAAATGGACAGGATCTCTGTTCTGTTTTGTCCCAGGGACAGTGTCTCTCTCTCTCTCTCTCTCTCTCTCTCTCTCCCTCTCTCAGATTAAAGGGACTGGATGTCGGTTCCGTTTTGTCCCAGGGACAGGGTTTTCTCAGTCTGATTAAATGGACAGGATGTCTGTTCTGTTTTGTCCCAGGGACAGTCTCTCTCTCTCTCTCTCTCTCTCTCTCTGATTAAAGATACAGGATCTCTGTTCTGTTTTGTCCCAGGGACAGGGTTTTCTCTCTCTGATTAAATGGACAGGATCTCGGTTCTGTTTGTCCCAGGGACAGGGTCTCTCTGTCTGAATAAATGGACAGAATCTCTGTTCTGTTTTGTCCCAGGGACAGTCTCTCTCTCTCTCTCTCTCTCTGATCAAAGGGACTGGATTTCGGTTCCGTTTTGTCCCAGGGACAGGGTTTTCTCTCTCTCTCTCTGTCTTTCTCTCTCTGATTAAAGTGACAGGATCTCTGTCCTGTTTTGTACCAGAGACAGTGCCTCTCTCTATCTCTCTCTTTATCTCTCTCTCTCTCTGATTAAAGTGACAGGATCTCTGTTCTGTTTTGTCCCAGGGACAGGGTTTTCTCTCTCTGATTAAAGGGACAGGATCTCTGTTCCGTTTTGTCCCAGGGACAGGGTCTCTCTCTCTCTGATTAAATGGACAGGATCTCTGTTCTGTTTTGTCCCAGGGACAGGGTCTATCTGTCTGATTAAATGGACAGGATCACTGTTCTGTTTTGTCCCAAGGACAGTGTCTCTCTCTATCTCTCTCTCTCTCTCTCTCCCACCCTGATTAAAGGGTCTGGATCTCTGTTCTGTTTTGTCGAAGGGACAGGGTCTCTCTGTCTGATTAAATGGACAGGATCTCTGTTCTGTTTTGTCCCAGGGACAGGGTCTCTCTGTCTGATTAAATGGACAGGATCTCTGTTCTGTTTTGTCCAAAGGACAGTCTCTCTCTCTCTCTCTCTCTCTCTCTCTCTCTCTGATTAAAGGGACAGGATTTCGGTTCCATTTTCTCCCAGGGACACGGTTTTCTCACTCTGATTAAGTGGACAGGATCTCTGTTCTGTTTTGTCCCAGGGACAGGGTCTCTCTGTCTGATTAAAAGGAAAGGATCTCTGTTCTGTTTTGTCCCAGGGACAGTCTCTCTCTCTCTCTCTCTCTCTCTCTCTGATTAAAGGGACTGGATTTCGGTTCCGTTTTGTCCCAGGGACAGGGTTTTCTCTCTCTGGTTAAATGGACAGGATCTCTGTTCTGTTTTGTCCCAGGGACAGTGTCTCTCTCTCTCTCTCTCTCTCTGTCTCTCTCTCTGATTAAAAGGACAGGATCTCTGTTCTGTTTTGTCCCAGGGACAGTCTCTCTCTCTCTGATTAAATGGACAGGATCTCTGTTCTGTTTTGTCCAAGGGACAGGGTCTCTCTCTCTCTGATTAAATGGACAGGATCTCTGTTCTGTTTTGTCCAAAGGACAGTCTCTCTCTATCTCTCTCTCTCTCTCTTTCTCTCTGATTAAAGGGACAGGATTTCGGTTCCGTTTTGTCCCAGGGACAGGGTTTTCTCTGTCTGATTAAATGGACAGGATCTCTGTTCTGTTTTGTCCCAGGGACAGTGTCTCTCTCTATCTCTCTCTCTCTCTCTCCCTCTGATTAAATGGACAGGATCTCTGAAACAAAAACAGAATTACCTGGAAAAACTCAGCAGGTCTGGCAGCATCGGCGGAGAAGAAAAGAGTTGACGTTTCGAGTCCTCATGACCCTTCGACAGAACTTGAGTTCGAGTCCAAGAAAGAATTGAAATATAAGCTGGTTTAAGGTGTGTGTGTGGGGGGCGGAGAGATAGAGAGACAGAGAGGTGGAGGGGGGGGGGTGTGTGGTTGTAGGGACAAACAAGCAGTGATAGAAACAGATCATCAAAAGATGTCAACGACAATAGTACAATAGAACACATAGGTGTTAAAGTTAAAGTTGGTGATATTATCTAAACGAATGTGCTAATTAAGAATGGATGGTAGGGCACTCAAGGTATAGCTCTAGTGGGGATTTTTTTTTATAATGGAAATAGGTGGGAAAAGGAAAATCTTTATAATTTATTGGAAAAAAAAGGAAGGGGGAAACAGAAAGGGGGTGGGGATGGGGGAGGGAGCTCACGACCTAAAGTTGTTGAATTCAATATTCAGTCCGGAAGGCTGTAAAGTCCCTAGTCAGAAGATGAGGTGTTGTTCTCTGTCCTGTTTTGTCCCAGGGACAGTGTCTCTCTCTCTCTCTCTCTCTCTCTCTGATTAAATGGACAGGATCTCTGTTCTGTTTTGTCCCAGGGACAGGGTCTATCTCTCTCTCTCTCTCTGATTTAAGGGACAGGATCTCTGTTCTGTTTTGTCCCAGGGGCAGGGTTTTCTCTGTCTGATTAAAGGGACAGGATCTCTGTTCTGTTTTGTCCCAGGGACAGGGTCTCTCTGTTTGATTAAATGGACAGGATCTCTGTTCTGTTTTGTCCCAGGGACAGGGTCTCTCTGTCTGATTAAATGGACAGGATCTCTGTTCTGTTTTGTCCCAGGGACAGTGTCTCTCTCTATCTCTCTCTCTCTCTCTGATTAGAGGGATTGGATTTCGGTTCCGGTTTGTCCCAGGGACAGGGTTTTCTCTCTCTGATTAAATGGACAGTATCTCTGTTTAGTTTTGTCCCAGGGACAGTCTCTCGCTCTCTCTCTCTCTCTCTCTCTCTCTCTCTCTCTCTGATTAAAGGGACAGGATCTCTGTTCTGTTTTGTGCCAGGGATAGGGTTTCCTCTCTCTGATTAAAGGGACTGGATTTCGGTTCCGTTTTGTCCCAGGGACAGGGTTTCTCTCTCTGATTAAATGGACAGGATCTCTGTTCTGTTTTGTCCCAGGGACCGTCTCTCTCTCTCTCTCTCTCTCTCTCTCTCTCTCTCTCTGATTAAAGGGACAGGATCTCTGTTCTATTTTGTCCCAGGGACAGGTTTTTCTCTCTCTGATTAAATGGACAGGATCTCTGTTCTGTTTTGTCCCAGGGACAGTGTCTCTATCTCTCTCTCTCTCTGATTAAATGGACAGGATCTCTGTTCCGTTTTGTCCCAGGGACTGGGTTTTCTCTCTCTGATTAAAGGGACAGGATCTCTGTTCTGTTTTGTGCCAGGGACAGTCTCTCTCTCTCTCTCTCTCTCTCTCTCTCTCTCTCTCTCTCTCTCTCTCTGATTAAAGGGACAGGATCTCTGTTCTGTTTTGTCCCAGGGACAGGTTTTTCTCTCTCTGATTAAATGGACAGGATCTCTGTTCTCTTTTGTCCCAGGGACAGGGTCTCTCTCTCTCTCTCTCTGATTAAATGGACAGGATCTCTGTTCTATTTTGTCCCAGGGACAGGGTCTCTCTCTCTCTCTCTCTCTCTGATTATAGGCTCAGGATCTCTGTTCTGTTTTGTCCCAGGGACATGGACTCACTCTCTCTATCTCTCTCTCTCTGATTAAAGTGACAGGATCTCTGTTCTGTTTTGTACCAGAGACAGTGCCTTGCTCTATCTCTCTCTTTCTCTCTCTCTGATTAATGTGACAGTTTCTCTGTTCTGTTTTGTCCCGTGGACAGGGTTTTCTCTCTCTGATTAAAGGGACAGGATCTCTGTTCCATTTTGTCCCAGGGACTGGGTTTTCTCTCTCTGATTAAAGGGACAGGATCTCTGTTCTGTTTTGTGCCAGGGACAGTGTCTCTCTCTATCTATCTCTTTCTCTCTCTCTGATTAAATGGACAGGATCTCTGTTCTGTTTTCACCCAGGGACAGGGTTTTCTCTCTCTGATTAAAGGGACAGGATCTCTGTTCTGTTTTGTCCAAGGGACAGTGTTTCTCTCTATCTCTCTCTCTCTCTCTTTCTTTGTTTAAACGGACTGGATCTCTGTTCTGTTTTGTCCCTGGGACAGTGTCTCTCTCTATCTCTCTCTCTCTCTCTCACTCTCTCTCTGATTAAATGGACAGGTTCACTGTTCTGTTTTGTCCCAGGGACAGGGATTTCTCTCTCTGTTTAAAGGGACAGGATCTCTGTTCTGTTTTGTCCCATGGACAGGGTCTATCTGTCTGATTAAATGGACAGGATCTCTGTTCTGTTTTGTCCCAGGGACAGTCTCTCGCTCTCTCTCTCTCTCTCTCTCTGATTAAAGGGACAGGATCTCTGTTCTGTTTTGTGCCAGGGATAGGGTTTCCTCTCTCTGATTAAAGGGACTGTATTTTTTTTCCGTTTTGTCCCAGGGACAATGTCTCTCTCTATCTCTCTCTCTCTCTCTGATTAAAGGGACTGGATTTCGGTTCCGTTTTGTCCCAGGGACAGGGTTTTCTCTCTCTGATTAAACGGACAGGATCTCTGTTCCGTTTTGTCCCAAGGACAGTGTCTCCCTCTCTCTGATTAAGAGGACAGGATCTCTGTTCTGTTTTGTCCCAGGGACAGTGTCTGTCTCTCTCTCTCTCTCTCTCTGATTAAATAGACTGGATCTCTGTTCTGTTTTGTCCCAGGGACCGTGTCTCTCTCTATCTCTCTCTCTCTCTCTCTGATTAAATGGACTGGATCTCTGTTCTGTTTTGTCCCATGTACAGGGTTTTCACTCTCTGATTAAAGGGTCAGGATCTCTGTTCTGTTTCGTCCCAGGGACAGGGTCTTTCTGTCTGTTTAAATGGACAGGATATCTGTTCTGTTTTGTCCCAGGGGCAGTCTCTCTCTCTCTCTCTCTCTCCCTTTCTTAGATTAAAGGGACTGGATGTCGGTTCCGTTTTGTCCAAGGAACAGTCTCTCGCTCTCTCTTTCTCTCTCTCTCTCTCTCTGATTAAATTGACAGGATCTCTTTATTGTTTTGTCCCTGGGACAGGGTTTTCGCTCTCTGATTAAATGGACAGGATCTCTGTTCTGTTTTGTCCCAGGTACAGGGTCTCTCTCTCTCTAATTAAATGGACAGGATCTCTGTTCTGTTTTGTCCCAGGTACAGGGTCTCTCTCTCTCTAATTAAATGGACAGGATCTCTGTACTGTTTTGTCCCAAGGACAGGGTCTCTCTCTCTCTGATTAAGTGGATCTCTGTTCTGTTTTGTCCCAGGGACAGTGTCTCTCTCTCTCTCTCTCTCTCTCTGATTAAATGGACAGGATCTCTGTTCTGTTTTGTCCCAGGAACAGGGTCTCTCTCTCTCTCTCTCTCTCTCTCTCACTCTCTTTCTGATTAAAGGGACAGGATCTCTGTTCTGTTTTGTCCCAGGGGCAGGGTCTCCCTCTCACTGATTAAAGAGACAGCATCTCTTTTCTGTTTTGTCCCAGGGACAGGGTTTCTCTGTCTGATTAAATGGACAGGATCTCTGTTTTGTTTTGTCCCAGGGACAGTCTCTCTCTCTCTCTCTCTCTCTCTCTCTCTGATTAACTGGACAGGATCACTGTTCTTTTTTGTCCCAGGGCAGGGTCTCTCTCTCTCTCTCTCTCTCTGATTAAAGGGATTGGATTTCGGTTCCGTTTTGCCCGAGGGACAGGGTTTTCTCTCTATGATTAAATGGACAGGATCTCTGTTCTGTTTTGTCCCGGGGACAGTCTCTCTCTATCTCTCTCTCTCTCTCTCTCTCTCTGATTAAATGAACAGGATCTCTGTTCTGTTTTGTCCCAGGGACAGTCTATCTCTCTCTCTCTCTCTCTCTCTCTGATTAAAGCGACAGGATCTCTGTTCTGTTTTGTCCCAGGGACTGGTTTTTCTCTCTCTGATTAAATGGACAGGATCTCTGTTCTGTTTTGTCCCAGGGACAGTCTCTCTCTCTCTCTCTCTCTCTCTCTCTGATTAAATGGACTGGATTTTGGTTCCGTTTTGTCCCAGGGACAGGGTTTTCTCTCTCTGATTAAATGGACAGGATCTCTGTTCTGTTTTGTCCTTGGGACAGTTTCTCTCTCTCTGAATAAATGGACAGGATCTCTGTTCTGTTTTGTCCTTGGGACAGTTTCTCTCTCTCTGATTAAAGGGTCAGGATCTCTGTTCTGTTTTGTCCCAGGGTCAGGGTCTCTCTCTATCTTTCTCTCTCTGATTAAAGTGACAGGATCTCTGTTCTGTTTTGTACCAGAGACAGTGCCTCTCTCTATCTCGCTCTTTCTCTCTCTCTCTGATTAAAGGGACAGGATTTCTGTTCTGTTTTGTCCCTGGGACAGGGACTCTCTCTCTCTCTCTCTATCTCTCTCTCTCTCTATCTCACTCTCTCTGATTAAAGTGACAGGATCTCTGTTCTGTTTTGTCCCTGGGAGAGGAGCTCTCACACACTCTCGCTCTCTCTCTCTCCCTCTCTCTCTCTCTCTCTGATTAAAGGAACAGGATCTCTCTTATGTTTTTTCCAGGGATTGGGTTTCCTCTCTCTGATTAAATGGACAGGATCTCTGTCCTGTTTTGTCCCAGGGACAGTCTCTCTCTCTCTCTCTCTCTCTCTCTCTCTCTCTGATTAAATGGACAGGATCTCTGTTCTGTTTTGTCCCAGGGACAGTCTCTCTCTCTCTCTCTCTCTCTCTCTCTCTCTCTCATGATTAAAGGGACAGGATCTCTGTTCTGTTTTGTCCCAGGGACTGGTTTTTCTCTCTCTGATTAAATGGACAGGATCTCTGTTCTGTTTTGTCCCAGGGACAGGGTCTCTCTCTCTCTCTCTCTGATTAAATGGACAGGATCTCTGTTCTGTTTTGTCCCAGGGACAGGGACTCTCTCTCTCTGATTAAAGGGACAGGATCTCTGTTCTGTTTTGTACCAGAGACAGTGCCTTGCTCTATCTCTCTCCTTCTCTCTCTCTGATTAATGTGACAGTTTCTCTGTTCTGTTTTGTCCCGTGGACAGGGTTTTCTCTCTCTGATTAAAGGGACAGGATCTCTGTTCTGTTTTGTGCCAGGGACAGGGTCTCTCTCTCTCTGATTAAATGGACAGGATCTCTGTTCTGTTTTGTCCAAGGGACAGTGTTTCTCTCTATCTCTCTCTCTCTCTCTCTTTCTCTGTTTAAATGGACTGGATCTCTGTTCTGTTTTGTCCCAGGGACAGGGACTCTCTCTCTCTGATTAAAGGGACAGGATCTCTGTTCTGTTTTGTCCCAGGGACAGTGTCTCTCTCTATCTCTCTCTCTCTCTCTCTCTGATTAAATGGACAGGATCTCTGTTCTGTTTTGTCCCAGGGACAGGTTTTTCTCTCTCTGATTAAAGGGACAGGATCTCTGTTCTGTTTTGTCCCAGGGACAGTCTCTCTCTCTCTCTCTCTCTGATTAAAGTGACAGGATTTCGGTTCCGTTTTGTCCCAGGGACAGGGTTTTCTCTCTCTGATTAAATGGACAGGATCTCTGTTCTGTTTTGCCCGAGGGACAGGGTGTATCTTTCTGATTAAATGGACAGGATCTCCTTTCTGTTTTTTCCCAGGGACAGGGTCTCTCTGTCTGATTAAATGGACAGGATCTCTGTTCTGTTTTGTCCCAGGGACTGTGTTTCTCTCTATCTCCCTCTCTCTCTCTCTCTCTCTCTCTCTCTGTTTAAAGAGGCTGGATCTCTGTTCTGTTTTGTCCCAGGGACAGGGTCTCTCTCTATCTCTCTCTCTCTCTCTCTCTATCTGATTAAAGGTACTGGATCTCTGTTCTGTTTTGTCCCAGGGACAGTGTCTCTCTCTATCTCTCTCTCTCTCTCTCTCTCTCTGATTAAATGGACAGGATCTCTGTTCTGTTTTGTCCCAGGGACAGGGTTTTTTCTCTCTGATTAAAGGGACAGGATCTCTGTTCTGTTTTGTCCCAGGGACAGGGTCTCTCTCTCTCTCTCTCTGATTAAAGGGACAGGATCTCCGTTCTGTTTTGTCCCAGGGACATGGTTTTCTCTCTCTGATTAAAGGGACAGGATCTCTGTTCTGTTTTGTCCCAGGGACAGGGTCTCTCTCTCTCTCGCTCTCTCTCTCTCTGATTAAAGGGACAGGATTTCGGTTCCGTTTTGTCCCAGGGATAGGATTTTCTCTCTCTGATTAAATGGACAGGATCTCTGTCCTGTTTTGTCCCAGGGACAAAGTCTCTCTCTATCTCTCTCTCTCTCTCTCTCTCTGACTAAATGGACAGGATCACTGTTCTTTTTTGTCCCAGGGCAGGGTCTCTCTCTCTCTCTCTCTCTCTCTCTCTCTCTCTCTCTGATTAAAGGGACAGGATTTCGGTTCTGTTTTGTCCCAGGGATAGGATTTTCTCTCTCTGATTAAATGGACAGGATCTCTGTCCTGTTTTGTCCCAGGGACAGGGTCTCTCTCTCTCTAATTAAATGGACAGGATCTCTGTTCTGTTTTGTCCCAGGGACACTGTCTCTCTCTCTCTCACTCTCTCTCTGATTAAAGGGACAGGATCTCTGTTCTGTTTTGTCCCAGGGACAGGGTCTCTCTCTGATTAAATGGACAGGATCTCTGCTCTGTTTTGCCCGAGAGACAGGGTCTATCTGTCTGATTAAAGGGACAGGATCTCTGTTCTGTTTTGTCCCAGGGAAAGGGTCTATCTGTCTGATTAAATGGACAGGATCACTGTTCTGTTTTGTCCCAGGTACAGGGTTTTCTCTCTCTGATTAAAGGGGCAGGATCTCTGTTCCGTTTTGTCCCAGGGACAGGGTCTCTCTCTCTATCTCTCTCTAACTCTCTCTCTCTCTCTCTGTTTAAAGGTACTGGATCTCAGTTCTGTTTTGTCCCATGGACAGTGTCTCTCTCTCTCTCTCTCTCTCTCTGATTAAACGGAATGGATCTCTGTTCTGTTTTGTCCCAGGGACAGTGTCTCTCTCTATCTCTCTCTCTCTCTCTCTCTGATTAAATGGACAGGATCTCTGTTCTGTTTTGTCCCAGGGACAGGTTTTTCTCTCTCTGATTAAAGGGACAGGATCTCTGTTCTGTTTTGTCCCAGGGACAGGGTCTCTCTCTCTCTCTCTCTCACACACTCTGATGACAGGGACAGAATCTCTGTTCTGTTTTGTCCCAGGGACAGGGTCTCTCTGTCTGATTAAATGGACAGGATCTCTGTTCTATTTTGCCCGAGGGACAGGGTGTATCTTTCTGATTAAATGGACAGGATCTCCTTTCTGTTTTTTCCCAGGGACAGGGTCTCTCTGTCTGATTAAATGGACAGGATCTCTGTTCTGTTTTGTCCCAGGGACAGTATTTCTCTCTATCTCTCTCTCTCTCTCTCTCTCTCTATCTCTGTTTAAAGGGACTGGATCTCTGTTCTGTTTTGTCCAAGTGACTGTGTCTCTCTCTATCTCTCTCTCTCTCTCTCTCTATCTCTGTTTAAAGGTACTGGATCTCTGTTCTGTTTTGTCCCAGGGACAGGGTTTTTTCTCTCTGATTAAAGGGACAGGATCTCCGTTCTGTTTTGTCCCAGGGACATGGTTTTCTCTCTCTGATTAAAGGGACAGGATCTCTGTTCTGTTTTGTCCCAGGGACAGGGTCTCTCTCTCTCTCTCTCTCTCTCTCTCTCTCTGATTAAAGGGACAGGATTTCGGTTCCGTTTTGTCCCAGGGATAGGGTTTTCTCTCTCTGATTAAATGGACAGGATCTCTGTCCTGTTTTGTCCCAGGGACAGGGTCTCTCTCTCTCTAATTAAATGGACAGGATCTCTGTACTGTTTTGTCCCAGGGACAGTGTTTTCTCTCTCTGATTAAAGGGACAGGATCTCTGTTCTGTTTTGTCCCAGGGTCAGGGTCTCCCTCTCTCTGATTAAAGAGACAGCATCTCTTTTCTGTTTTGTCCCAGTGACACGGTCTCTCTGTCTGATTAAATGGACAGGATCTCTGTTTTGTTTTGTCCCAGGGACAGTGTCTCTCTCTCTCTCTCTCTGATTAAGTGGACAGGATCTCTGTTCTGTTTTGTCCCAGGGACAGTGTCTCTCTCTCTCTCTCTCTGATTAAATGGACAGGATCTCTGTTCTGTTTTGTCCCAGGGTCAGGGTCTCCCTCTCTCTGATTAAAGAGACAGCATCTCTTTTCTGTTTTGTCCCAGTGACACGGTCTCTCTGTCTGATTAAATGGACAGGATCTCTGTTTTGTTTTGTCCCAGGGACAATCTCTCTCTCTCTCTCTCTCTCTCTCTCTCTCTCTCTCTCTCTCTCTCTCTCTCTCTCTCTCTGATTAAAGGGACAGGATCTCTTTTCTGTTTTGTCCCAGAGACAGTCTCTCTCTCTCTCTCTCTCTCTGATTAAAGGGATTGGATTTCGGTTCCGTTTTGTCCCAGGGACAGGGTTTTCTCTCTATGATTAAATGGACAGGATCTCTGTTCTGTTTTGTCCCAGGGACAATTTCTCTCTCTCTCTCTCTCTCTCTGATTAAATGGACTGGATTTTGGTTCCGTTTTGTCCCAGGGACAGGGTTTTCTCTCTCTGATTAAATGGACAGGATCTCTGTTTTGTTTTGTCCCAGGGACAATCTCTCTCTCTCTCTCTCTCTCTCTCTCTCTCTCTCTCTCTCTCTCTCTCTCTCTCTCTCTCTCTCTCTCTCTGATTAAAGGGACAGGATCTCTTTTCTGTTTTGTCCCAGAGACAGTCTCTCTCTCTCTCTCTCTCTCTGATTAAAGGGATTGGATTTCGGTTCCGTTTTGTCCCAGGGACAGGGTTTTCTCTCTATGATTAAATGGACAGGATCTCTGTTCTGTTTTGTCCCAGGGACAATTTCTCTCTCTCTCTCTCTCTCTCTGATTAAATGGACTGGATTTTGGTTCCGTTTTGTCCCAGGGACAGGGTTTTCTCTCTCTGATTAAATGGACAGGATCTCTGTTCTGTTTTGTCCCAGGGACAGGGTTTTCTCTCTCTGATTAAATGGACAGGTTCTCTGTTCTGTTTTGTCCTAGGGACAGGGTTTTCTCTCTCTCTATCTCTCTCTCTCTGATTAAAGTGACAGGATCTCTGTTCTGTTTTGTACCAGAGACAGTGCCTCTCTCTATCTCGCTCTTTCTCTCTCTCTCTGATTAAAGGGACAGGATCTCTGTTCTGTTTTGTCCCTGGGAGAGGAGCTCTCACACACTCTCGCTCTCTCTCTCTCCCTGTCTCTCTCTCTCTCTCTCTGTTTAAAGGAACAGGATCTCTCTTATGTTTTTTCCAGGGATATGGTTTCCTCTCTCTGATTAAAGGGACTGGATTTCGGTTCCGTTTTGTCCCAGGGACAGGGTTTCTCTCTCTTTGATTAAATGGACAGGATCTCTGTCCTGTTTTGTCCCAGGGACAGTCTCTCTCTCTCTCTCTCTCTCTCTCTCTCTCTCTCTCTTGTTAAATGAACAGGATTTCTGTTCTGTTTTGTCCAAGGGACAGTCTCTCTCTCTCTC
The DNA here is from genome assembly GCF_017639515.1 of Carcharodon carcharias. NCBI lineage: Eukaryota > Metazoa > Chordata > Chondrichthyes > Lamniformes > Lamnidae > Carcharodon > Carcharodon carcharias. The sequence continues at coordinate 144,055 of NW_024470648.1, read as the reverse complement.
TCTCTCTCTCTCTGATTAAGGGGACAGGATCTCTGTTCTGTTTTGTCCCAGGGACTGGTTTTTCTCTCTCTGATTAAATGGACAGGATCTCTGTTCTGTTTTGTCCCAGGGACTGGTTTTTCTCTCTCTGATTAAATGGACAGGATCTCTGTTCTGTTTTGTCCCAGCGACAGGGTCTCTCTGTCTGATTAAATGGACAGAATCTCTGTTCTGTTTTGTCCCAGGGACAGGGTCTCTCTCTGATTAAATGGACTGGATTTCGGTTCCATTTTGACAGTGTCTCTCTCTATTTCTCTCTCTCTCTCTCTCTCTTTCTGTTTGATTAAAGGGTTAGGATCTCTGTTCTGTTTTGTCCCAGGGAGAGGAGTTCTCACAGACTCTCGCTCTCTCTCTCTCTCTCTCTCTCTCTCTCTCTCTGATTAAAGGGACAGGATCTCTGTTCTGTTTTGTCCCAGGGACAGTGTCTCTCTCTATCTCTCTCTCTCTCTCTCTCTCTCTGATTAAAGGGACAGGATCTCTGTTCTGTTATTTCCCTGGGACAGTGTCTCTCTCTCTCTCTTTCTCTCTCTCTGATTAAAGGGACAGGATCTCTGTTCTGTTTTGTCCCAGGGACAGGGTCTCTCTCTCTCGATTAAAGGGACATGATCTCTGTTCTGTTATTTCCCAGGGACAGTGTCTCTCTCTCTCTCTCTCTGATTAAAGGGACAGGATCTCTGTTCTGTTTTGTCCCAGGGACAGGGTCTCTCTCTGATTAAAGGGACAGGATTTCGGTTCCATTTTGTCCCAGGGACAGTGTTTTCTCTCTATGATTAAATGGACAGGACCTCTGTTCTGTTTTGTCCCACGGAGAGTCTCTCTCTCTCTCTCTCTCTCTCTCTCTGATTAAATGGACAGGATCTCTGTCCTGTTTTGTCCCAGGGTCAGGGTCTCTCTGCCTCTGATTTAAAAGAAAGCATCTCTTTTCTGTTTTGTCCCAGGGAGAGGAGCTCTCACACTCTCTCTCTCTCTCTCTCTCTCTCTCTCTCTCTCTCTGATTAAAGGGACAGGTTCTCTTTTCTGTTTTGTCGCAGGGAAAGGGACTCTATCTCTCTATCTCTCTCTCTCTGATTAAAGTGACAGGATCTCTGTTCTGTTTTGTCCCAGGGACAGGGTTTTCTCTCTCTGATTAAATGGACAGGATCACTGCTCTGTTTTGCCCGAGGGACAGGGTCTATCTGTCTGATTAAATGGACAGGATCACTGTTCTTTTTTGTCCCAGGGACAGTGTTTCTCTCTATCTCTCTCTCTTCTCTCTCTCTCTCTGATTAAAGGGACTGGATCTCTGTTCTGTTTTGTCCCATGGACAGTGTCTCTCTCTCTCTCTCTCTCTCTCTCTCTGATTGAAGGGTCAGGATCTCAGTTCTGTTTTGTCCCAGGGACAGTGACTATCTCTCTATCTCTCTCTCTCTGATTAAAGGGACAGGATCTCTTTTCTGTTTTGTCCCAGGGAGAGGAGCTCTCACACACTCTCGCTCTCTCTCTCTCCCTCTCTCTCTCTGATTAAATTAACTGGATCTCTGTTTTGTCCCAGGGAAAGGGACTCTATCTCTCAATCTCTCTCTCTCTGATTAAAGGGACATGTTCTCTGTTCCGTTTTGTCCCAGGGACAGGGTCTCTCTCTCTCTCTCTCTCTCTCTCTCTCTCTCTCTCTGTTTAAAGGTTCTGGATCTCTGTTCTGTTTTGTCCCAGGGACAGTGTTTCTCTCTCTCTGGTTAAAGGGACAGGATCTCTTTTCTGTTTTGTCCCAGGGACAGGGTCTGTCTCTCTGATTTAAGGGACAGGATCTCTGTTCTGTTTTGTCCCAGGGACAGTGTCTCTCTCTCTCTGATTAAAGGGACAGGATCTCTGTTCTGTTATTTCCCAGGGACAGTGTCTCTCTCTGATTAAAGGGACAGGATTTCGGTTCTGTTTTGTCCCAGGGACAGTGTTTTCTCTCTATGATTAAATGCACAGGATCTCTGTTCTGTTGTGTCCCACGGACAGTCTCTCTCTCTCTCTCTCTCTCTCTCTCTCTGATTAAATGGACAGGATCTCTGTCCTGTTTTGTCCCAGGGTCAGAGTCTGTCTGTCTCTGATTAAAGAGACAGCATCTCTTTTCTGTTTTGTCCCAGGGAGAGGAGATCTCACACACTCTCACTCTCTCTCTCTCCCTCTCTCTCTCTCTCTCTCTCTCTCTGATTAAAGGAACATGATCTCTGTTCTGTTTTGTCCCAGGGAGAAGAGTTCTCACTCTCCCTCTCTCTCTCTCGCTCTCTGATTAAAGGGGCAGGTTCTCTTTTCTGTTTTGTCGCAGGGAAAGGGAATCTATCTCTCTATCTCTCTCTCTCTGATTAAAGTGACAGGATCTCTGTTCTGTTTTGTAACAGAGACGGTGTCTCTCTCTATTTCTCTCTCTCTCTCTCTCTCTCTTTCTGTTTGATTAAAGGGTCAGGATCTCTGTTTTCTTTTGTCCCAGGGAGAGGAGTTCTCAATCACTCTCGCTCTCTCTCTCTCTCTCTCTCTCTCTCTCTCTCTCTGATTAAAGTGACATGATCTCTGTTCTGTTTCGTACCAGAGACAGTGCCTCTCTCTATCTCTCTCTTTCTGTCTCTCTCTCTCTGATTAAAGGGACAGGTTCTCTGTTCTGTTTTGTCCCAGGGACAGGGTCGTTCTCTCTCTATCTCTCTCTCTGATTAAAGTGACAGGATCTCTGTTCTGTTTTGTACCAGGTACAGGGACTCTCTCTCGCTCTCTCTCTCTCTGATTATAGTGACAGGATCTCTGTCCTGTTTTGTACCTGAGACAGTGTCTCCCTCTATCGTTCTATCTCTCTCTCTCTCTCTCTCTCTCTCTCTCTCTCTCTCTCTCTCTCTCTGATTAAAGGGACAGGTTCTCTGTTCAATTTTCTCCCAGGGACAGGGTCTCCCTGTGGGATAAAATGGACAGCATCTCTGTTCTGTTTTGTCCCAGGGACAGGGACTCTCTCTCTCTGATTAAAGGGACAGGTTCTCTGTTCAATTTTCTCCCAGGGACAGGGTCTCCCTGTGGGATAAAATGGACAGCATCTCTGTTCTGTTTTGTCCCAGGGACAGGGACTCTCTCTCTCTATCTCTCTCTCTCTGATTAAAGTGACAGGATCTCTGTTCTGTTTTTTACCAGAGACAGTGCCTCTCTCTATCTATCTCTTTCTCTCTCTCTCTGATTAAAGGGACAGGATCTCTGTTCTGTCTTGTCCCAGGGACAGGGACTCTCTCTCTCTATCTCTCTCTCTCTGATTAAAGGGACAGGTTCTCTGTTCTGTTTTGTCCCAGGGACAGGGTCTCCCTGTCGGATTAAGTGGACAGGATCTCTGTTCTGTTTTGTCCCAGGGACAGGGTTTTCTCTCTCTGATTAAATGGACAGGATCTCTGTTCTGTTTTGTCCCAGGGACAGTGTCTCTATCTCTCTCTCTCTCTCTCTCTCTGATTAAAGGGACTAGATTTCAGTTCCGTTTTGTCCCATAGACAGGGTCTGTCTCTCTCTGATTAAAGGGACAGGATCTCTGTTCTGTTTTGCCCAAGGGACAGGGTCTCTCTCTGTCTGATTAAAGGGACAGGATCTCGGTTCTGTTATGTCCAAGGGACAAGGTCACTCTCTCTCTCTGAATAAAGGGACAGGATCTCTACTGTTTTGCCCCAGGGACAGGGTCTCTCTCTCTGATTAAAGGGACAGGATCTCTGTTCTGTTTTGCCCAAGGGACAGGGTCTCTCTCTCTCTGATTAAAGGGACAGGATCTCGGTTCTGTTTTGTCCCAGGGACAGGGTCTCTCTCTCTCTGATTAAAGGGACAGGATCTCTGTTCTGTTTTGTCCCAGGGACAGGGTCTGTCTCTCTCTGATTAAAGGGACAGGATCTCTTCTGTTTTGTCCCAGGGACAGGGTCTCTCTCTCTCTGATTAAAGGGACAGGATCTCGGTTCTGTTTTGACCCAGGGACAGGGTCTCTCTCTCTCTCTCTGATTAAAGGGACAGGATCTCGGTTCTGTTTTATCCCAGGGAAA